>NC_029780.3:5613115-5702677 GCF_000817695.3 Arachis duranensis | reverse complement strand
CTCCTCTTTTTTTTTTTACTATTAACTACTAAGTAATATATATAATTTCACAACCATATTAATAAATTTATAATTTCTAATGGCATAAAAAATTATATTTTTTATATTCACAAACATTAACGTCTTTGTAATTATAAATATCTAATAAATATAATTATAAACCAAATTTTCATTCAAAATATAAGTATAAATATTCTCTCCAAATCAAAATAAATATAATCCAAAACATAATTATAAATATTGTCTCCAAAATAACATAAACATAATTCAAAACACTCAATTTTTATCTTCACACTCTTGTAAGTTAGGTTCGGCGAAGTTAGGTTTTGGCAAAAAAATTACAAAAATACCCCCTCACTAATAAAAACCTTAGCCCGGCGGAGAAGCCCGCCCCGTCCCGCCAAAACCCACGGTTTAAGCGGTGCGGGTTAGGCGGGCTTTTGCTATTTGGCGGTCCCAATTTTTCAGCCCAGCCCATCTTTTTTGGCGGGTTACACGGGCCGGCCCGGCGGGTTTAGGCCCATTTGCCACCCCTAGCCAACGTCAACCACCAGTCCGGGATACCCACACCTACATCTGTTTTGTTTTCTTTTCATTTTTTTAATTATTAAATTTTGGTTCTCACTTCTCAGCTGCCAATTGCATACAACAGGACAGGACAGCATCAACGAAAATGGTGGTGGCTTGGGCTTGGAAGACTCACTTATAAAAAGTATTAAAAAAAAAATGACTTCCTCAATTACACGCATTCATGAATCAGTATCCATGCGGCTTCACATTAAACTATTTCTATTTCGTTTAGATGCAACCGCATTTGTATTTGTAACCACTTGTGGCTCCGAAATCCGCTGAGTAACTTTATTTGAGATAGTATTATCAGTTCAAGCAGCTGCTAGTGTGCTACAGTCTCTTGTTTATGATTTTCTGGCAAATCCGAAGCATTCCAAAGCTTGTGGCGGTAAAATTAGATCTCACCTTTTCCCCAAATTGACAAATTTGCTCTTAATTTTGTTTTTCGGGACTACATTTCATGTGTTAGTTATATTTCTGTAGGTTGAATTTCTGTTATAAGAATCAGCAAAGATTCAGTTCTCAATGGAGGTAAGCTCCGTTTCTTGATGTCTTGATTAACGATTTGTTGTGTTGCATTGCTCCTGCGTTGTGTCTTAAAAAATGGAATTTTTATTTGTTTATTTATTTGGTTTAAACTGCATAAGATAGGATAAGAATCAATTAACCCCTGCTACATAAATTAAAAGAATTAACTTTTGAGATGGGATAAGATTTCATCTAACATACCTTAAAATGTACAGAACTTTTTGTTTATTCCACACAGGTGTTAGGATATGTTGAAATTTAAGACAAAAGTAGAAATCCATAGCAAATATATTGAATCTAGGACTATAAAAGCTTAGCCTATTCTGCACTCATGCTATAATAACCTGATTATTCCATATAATAAGATAAAATCATGTCACTCTCTCGCGTCCATATACTATCTTGCATTTAACAATGTCATGGAAATTTCGTTGGCTGAAAACGGTGTGCCGTTTCCCGACAAAGTATCTACTTCAATTGTAACACCTCTTTCAATATAAAAACCAGGGACCTTTGGCTTGGGCAACAATTTCTCACCATTTAGCATTAGGACCACAGATAACATGTCTGGTCGGTCTTCTGGTCTTTGTTGCACGCATAATAGGCCGACTTGTATGCATCTTATGACCTCAGAATGGGTGCATCCCTTTAACAATTCATCCAATAGCTCCAATGGTCTGTCATCAGTCCATAATCTCCATGCCTAAAGTATTGGAAAGTAGAATATTAAATTAGAAAAGAAGAAATCTGAATTAGACTATTAGTTGGTATAGTTAAGTCAAGTCATTTTGCTAACATGTCCAAGAAGATTAAGGTAGTTTTCCGGGTCGGAGAATTCCCTGTTCTTCTTTCCACTTAACAACTCTAGTACTATCACACCATAGCTAAACACATCAGACTTCATTGAGAATTGCCCATGTACTGCATACTCAGGAGGCATATAACCACTGAAAGCACAATGTGAAACCAAAATTAATACAAATGCAATCATAAAGGACCAAGATTAGATTGAATCTTACTTACTATGTTCCAGCTATCCTGTTTGTGTTAGCCTCCACTTGATCGCCTAAGAATGTTCGTGCCAAGCCAAAGTCTGATATTTTAGGATTCAAATTTGCGTCCAGCAAAATGTTGCTGGTTTTTAGATCTCTATGAATAATTCTTAATCTAGAATCTTGATGAAGATAAAGAAGTCCACGAGCAATGCCGCTAATAATGTTGAAACGTTTAGGCCAATCTAGCAACTTCCTTCTAATTTCATCTAAAAATCAAGTAGACATGCTTAGTTTACCACTTGTAGAATTCAAAACTACACAAACTATACATATTAAATATTAATATTGTCACAAATATTTTAGAATATATAGTAGAAAAGGGTCCAACCAGAAATGAAGTAGTCCAGGCTTTTGTTCGGCATGTATTCATAGACCAATATTTTTTCTACTCCTTGAATGCAAAAACCAAGAAGCTTCACAAGATTACGATGCTGAAGTTTGGCCATCAACGCTACTTCAGTTTTGAACTCTTCCAACCCTTGGCCAGACTTTTTTGAAAGTCTCTTTATGGCTAACTCTTGCCCATCAGTCAATGTACCCTGAAAAGTAATCATTAGCACCATTAGAGTTTCTTTAAGGGAAATAGAAACTGATGAATTCTTTTTTACTATTTCACCTTGTATACTTCTCCAAAACCACCTTCTCCAAGTTTGTTACTGCTTGAAAATTTTTCGGTAGCTTTAGCTAAGACTGAGAAATTGAATGCTGGTAGATCAATATCTTCTTGCATCTGTTTTTCTCTGTAAATTATTTTTCTTGTCCCTAATTGATTGGAAGACAACAGTCAATAATAGCTGAGGGTCTATAACAAACAACTTCCATATTTTGTTTTCTCTATTTTTTTCGGTATTTATGGCAGATGGCAAATTAACTCATAAGGATATCTACCTGGATGTATAATCATTATGCTGACACATGTGATTAATCCGAAAATAATCACACCAACTGCAATTCCTACCTTCTTTTGCTTGATGTTTCCATGGCCATTAGCAGCTGCAATATTGTCAGAAATATTGAACTTCATTACTCCCCAACTTAGTACAAAAGATTCTACTTTGACATAGTTTGTTCCACTTTCTTCAAATTTTGAGTGACTAATAAAGATAGTGTATTTATTCTAAAAATAATTACTATTTAACAACTAATAGGCATTCATTGCATTGCTAATATAATAACAATAAGTACTACTCCTATTCCAAAAATTTCTGTGAGAAACTTCCGTATATTAATAATTCAACATATTTAGGTACAATTTATACCAAAGAGGCTAGAAAAATCTTGTTACCGGAAGATCTTGTTTCAAGTACAGTATTCTCTCTCTTCTTAAGCATGGCATTTCAAGCTACAATACAAAAATGCTTAGTTTAACTCACCTTTCCAGTTTTCAAACTTACAAAACTACCCAATTCTACTTATAGTGTTTGTACTTTTGTTTCCAAAACCAAAAGTATAGTATGCACAAAATCTATAGGAGAGAAAATACTATCCAAACCATAGGTGAGACATAGCAATGGAATCCAAAATACTATTAGTTACCTTAGAATAATTCCAAAATCCACAATAAATCAAAATAGAGAGAAACTAAAGGGAGAAAAGAAAGGTACCCAATTCTGAAGAAGGGACTTTTAGGTAAAGGTCTTGACCCCCTTGTGAGAATTGTATAATGTCAGTAAGATTATGAAACCAAATTAGACAACCACTTCCTCCATTACGAATATCCAAACTTGAATATGCTGAACAAGAACAGTTTTTCAGGCAAAACTTTTGACATTCCTGGAGGTTCATTATCTCACTATACCATGAAGAAGATGTGTCTGGCAATTTTATGCCTGTGTACCTCAAGAAGCTATTGGTGTTATTGCAACTCAGTGCAACCTGTCTCTCACAACCATTGGACCAATATGACATATTTTGTGGTTTAGGAAAACTGGGATTGGGAATATACCCTTTCAGACACTTGCATATTGCAACATTACTGTCCACAATGCATATAGCATTTGAACCACAATAGGCATACCTTTCACACCCACCTTGGTTCGCAACCTGGGTAACTTGTACCTTGTTTCTTGTTTGGCTTGTCCAAACCAGATATTGTCCATTACCAGAAGGGTATTCTTTAAGTACTGTGAAAATGGAAGTATCAAGCATTTCAAACTCATAATACACCTCTTTTCCATTCAATACAAAATTGGATCTAAATGTTTGTGTGTTCTGAGATGGAGATCCAGTAAAATAAAGGCCATTCCATGATCCACCTCTAAAAGATATAAGAGATCCTTTCATTACCATTATTTGTGGATATCCTCTAGGATCAATTTTTATAGTATACTCTCCCACAGCAGGATCTTCTTCACTTTTCCAGCTTGATACATATTTTTCCTGACCAGTAACAAAGTTCCATCCAATCTTCATTCCAGGCATCAATGTATCACAAGGGTAATCAAAACTCTGCCACAAAAAGCTGCTGTTATAAATATTTTTCCCATTTGTCACTACAAGATTTCCCGAATCCAAAATCCGTGCAATTGAGTTACTCCAGGATTTGCTGGATATGTTGGACGACCAAACAGTGTTGTTTGTCTCATCAAGAAGCTGAAGAATCCCCATTTTGCTGAATTGCAACACTCCTGACTTGTTGTGAAGGGGTCTTTCTCTGTTAGCTACCCACACAACTGTTGGATTTCCTGATGTATCTCTGTACCACACACCCAAATATCGACTTGTCGAAGTTCCGGGGCTGAAGAAACCAAGTTCAGAGCTTCCACCAGCTGAGACTAAAGATTCACCGTCTCGGATATATTGTGCCATTCCCAGGCTGTCTGATGAAGTGGTGGTTCTCATGCAGGACATGAGAAAGAACCAAATAACTAATGTTCTTAAATTATCCATACCCATCATTGGTGATTTTCCTATTAGGAAGTAGGAGGATGAGTTTTAATGGTAGGATTCGCATTGTATTATTAGGAGGAGGATAGAATGATTTTATCATTGGGGGATCAAATATTAAAGTCTTTCCCTGTTAAAAAATAAGCATGTTCATGTGAGGAATCTTTCATTGTCTTCATCAAAGTCAAGTCAACTCTCAAATTACGTATTTGAAATGAAAATAGTATGGTTAGTATCAATCACACAAGTTTGAAATGAAATAAATAAGTTTATGTATAGTATATAGCCTTCCCAGGAAGGATTGGACTTTCAAGTGATGTGTTTCTTCTTATTATTTATTTCATAAGTTACTTGTGTATTTCTTAGCTAACCTTCAATGGATATTATTTTTACCCAGTCATATAAAATTTAAGAAATTCTAGGATTCTCGACTACCAATTCATAGTTGCTTCATTATTTATATAGTTTTGGTGAGCTATTTATTTATTGACAGTTGCTTTGGTAATCAATTTTTTCCCCCAATTTTATAGGATTTTCAATGCTTTTTTAAAATATAATTTATAGTATTGTGAGTATAATAGAAATTCACCATCCAATATTTGTTGTTATATTAGCAGAAGAGGTTAACTTAAATACACTATCCCAAAAGTGGTACAAACACAAACATCTTATTAAGTGAAAAAAATGTAAAATTATTTTCAAGGGTAAGTGAATAGAAATGATGTGAAATAGCAAAGTTAATTTTGATGATGAAAATTGAAAAATCACTCTAGAATATCAACATGTAATTGGAACAAGGAAGCATGTTAATAGCAATAGTGAAGCTTGGTTATTTCTAGACTCAGAAGACCAATATTTTCAATTTGTCAAAGTGATAACACTGACATGTTGTAACCGTATGAAGATAAGCAAGCTGCAAAGGTTGACTTGGACAAAGATGTTTATCAACAATGTTACTTGCTAGAACATGTTGGAATCATGGATGATTGAGGAGATGATGTGAACTTGGAAGCAATTGTAGTAAAACTCTTCAAAGACTACTTGTCAAACATAAGAGAAAGATCTAGCAACCATATTAGACTAAAAGTATGACTTTTATCATAACACCAAGGAAACAGTGTAAGATGATAAAAGCATGTTATTAGCTTTCACCGCCATTTATCTATTATAATAAATAGCTGGTACATCATTTGCCCTTATATGTTAATTTGGCCATGGAAAACCTTGTGTTAGAATAAAAAACAATGTGATACCAAGACTGAATGTTGTAGATGAGTGTCATAGAGAGAAAAATATTAGGTCCTTTCTATGAGTATCTTAGTGAGATGGTAATCTCATTGTGTAAGAGATAGTGTACGGTTTTTTCTTTCCGTTTGAGAGTATTTTCTTATATAATTGTTATCTCAACATATAAAAGTGGAAATAATGTTGTCTCCTTATTTTTTGAGTGAATTGTAATTTTTTCACTTAGTCAATGTATCTTCCATATTTGCCAAAATTATTTGTGCCAGTTACATGTATATCATTTCCAAATTTTAGTTGTGTTACTCTGTTCTGATAACTTTGGTTACCTAACAAATTAGATTTTTTTCCGCCTTTTGAGACATTGTCCAAGTCATCATTGTAATTGTTGAATCATATAATACTGTAAAAATCATGTCTACCATTGTGATGGAAATTTGATTACAGTTTGCAATTTTCTAACAAAGAACCTTAATTGCTCATAACAGACCCACTTGTATGCACCGTATGACTTCGGTAGGGATGCATCCTGCCTTTAACTCTTCATCCAATAGTTCTAGTGGCCTCTCATCTGTCCATAGTTGCCATGCCTGGGAAATCTTATAAATCAAATCAGTGAATTCAAAGAAATTTCAATTTTGCTCTTTAATTTGGAGCTAGCTAGTTCTTTCATCTTGCTTACATGTCCAAGAAGATTAAGATTGTTTTCTGGGTCTGAAAATTCCCTGTTTTTTAGTCCACTTACCAACTCTAGTACTATTACACCGTAGCTAAAGACATCAGATTTTAATGAGAATTGTCCATGCACTGCATACTCAGGAGACATATAACCACTGAAAGAACAAGTTGAAACAAAAATAAATATAAATGCAATTTAAAAGGACCATAATTAGGCTGAAAGTTGCTTACTATGTTCCAGCCACCCTATCGGTGTTAGCCTCGACTTGATCACATGAGAATGTTCGAGCCAACCCAAAGTCTGATATTTTTGGATTCAAATCAACATCTAGTAGGATATTGCTAGTTTTTAAATCTCTATGAATAACCCTTAGTCTAGAATCTCGATGAAGATAAAGAAGTCCTCGAGCAATACCACTAATAATGTTGAAACGTTTCGGCCAATCTAGCAACTTTCTTCTGACTTCACCTAGCAAATTTGGTAGACATGCTTAGTAATAGTATATTACTTGTAGTAAGAATTTTTGAAACTGCCAAAAAGTTGCTTAGAATATATAGTAAAAGGAATTCTAACCAAAAACAAAGTAGTCCAAGCTTTTGTTAGGCATATACTCATAGATTAATATTTTTTCTTCCCCTTGAATGCAGTAGCCAAGAAGCTTCACGAGATTACGATGCTGAAGTTTAGCTATCAACATCACTTCATTCTTGAACTCTTCCGACCCTTGTCCAGATTTTTTAGAAAGTCTTTTCACAGCTATCTCTTGGCCATCTATCATCTTACCCTGAAAATTATAATAATAATACCAGTATTTAATTTACTTAGTTTATTTTTCTTTTAAAGAAAATAGAAGTCCTTGACTAGTTTTTCATTCTACCTTGTATACCGGTCCAAAACCACCTTCTCCAAGTTTATTATTGTTTGAGAAGTTTTCAGTAGCTTTGGCTAAGAGTGAGAAATCAAATTTTGGTAGGTTGATATCTTCTTGTCTTTGCTTATGTCTGTTAAGTATTCTTGCTGGTTGGAGGACAACAATGAAAAAGAACTACCAGTCAATGCTATTCCAAACTTGCACCTTTGTTTTCTTGTTTTTTTTTTACTTTTGGTTTTGCTTTTGTGGGTGCATATGACATATTATGATAGTATTTACCTGGATTTCTAATTATTGTTGTTATGGCGATGGATGTTGCTAATCCAAAAATACCCACACCAACTGCAATTCCTATCTTCTTTTTATTCGTATTTCCATGGCTATTACCTGCAATACGATCAGAAAGAATGATAGAACATAAATGAGTTTTTGAAAATGGCAAAAGTTGCATAGTGTGTTTAATTTCTTCAATTTGGCTAAAGTGATAAAAGGTGTGTGCAACCATTAGCTAACATAAATTATTGGAAAATCTGTTAATTTTGACATATTTTACAACCCTACTCTATTCAACTTATTTACCCTACAATAATCCAGTAGTCCAAAATAAATCAAACTGGAAAAGGAAATGGACACAAGGAAAAGTACCTAATTCTGAAGCAGGGACTTTGATGTAAAGGTCTTGACCCCCTTTTGAGAATTGCATCATGTCAGTAAGATTACCAAACCAAAGTAGGCAACCACTCCCTCCATTGCGGATATCCAAATTTGCATATGCTGTACAAGAACAATTTTTGAGACATAACTTCTGACATTCTTCAAGGTTCATTGTCTCACTATACCATGAAGAAGATGTGTCTGGCAATTTCATGTCACTGTACTTCAAGAACCCTACTACATCATCACAATCCAATGCAACCTTTCTAGAACACCCACTAGACCAATCTGAGATGTACCATTTTTCAGGAAACTTTGGAGTGTATCCTTTTACGCAATCGCATGTTGCAACATCAGCAGCCATGCTACATACAGAATTTGAACCACACAAGGCATAACTTCCACAGGCATACTGCCCGCCGGTTAGGGAAACTTCAACCCGGCTTGTTGTTTGACTTGTCCAAGTCATAACTTGTGCATCTCCAGAAGGGTTTGTTTTGAGTATGGAGAAGATGGACCTATCAAGTATTTCAAACTCAAAATACACTTCTTTCGAATTCAACACGAAATTACGCTTAAGTATGCTCATGCCTTCAACTGGAGTTCCAGTAAAATAAATGCCATTCCATGATCCTATTCTACTAATTATAACAGAACCCTTCATTTGCATTACCTGTGGATATCCCCTAGGATCAACTCTTAGAGAATATTCTCCCACAGCAGGATCCTCTGTACTTTTCCAGCACGAAAGCGATCTGTCTAGGCCGGTAGCTAAGTCTCGGCCGAATTTCATCCCTGGAATATACGTATCGCATGGATAATCAAAACTCTGCCACAAAAAGCTTCCCTCCTTGGTATCTGGTACATTTTTCACCACAAGATTCCCTGAATCCAAGAGCTGTGCAACCGAGTTACTCAAGGCTTTGCTTGAGATATTGGATGACCAAATGGTGTTGTTTGTGTCACTAAGAAGTTGAAGATCCCCTGTTTCTTTGAATATCAAAACACCTGACTTATTGTGAAGGGGTCTTTCTCTATTGGCCACCCACATAATTGTGTTGTTTCTTGATGCATCTCTATACCACAAGCCCAAGTACCGGCGAGTCGAAGCTCCGGGGCTGAAGAAACCAACTTCAAAGCTTCCACCTGCCGAGACTAAAGTCTCGCCATCTCGAATATACTCACTCATTCTTAAGCTATCTTTTGAAGCGGTGGTTTTAAAGCAAGATATGAGAGAAAACCAAATGAGTAGCAACATTCTTGAGTAATTGTTCATCATTTGTGTAGTTTTGAGTAATGGATTCTTGTGAAGCTTACAAATAAATGCTCCAACATGGACGATGTATTAATAATAAAAGAGAGGAAGAGAAAAATGACCGTGTCATGGGGGCAAAAACTGTTAAGGTCGTTCATTTTGTTTTTTTCTTGTACCAACGTGTTTCTTTTCCGAGTTAAAAGGAACTGTCCCCTGTCAAAAAGAACATAAAAAAGTGTTCTCTTTTTGGAAATACAAGTCTACGTAGAGCTTCTGCTTTCTTGCACATTGTAATTGGCAGAGTCTTTTTTGTTTGATGGATTTTATTTTGGAGTAATGCTATGGCGAAAAGTGTTTCTCAATAAAGAGTGAAAATTATTTTTTAATAAAAAAATAAATTCCCTTTATTTTGACCTCCCTAATGCACGATATAACTTTAGGAGTTATATATAGTTCCTTTGATCAATTCTTTCAATATTTTTGTTTATTCACACGGTGGTCGGTGTATATCTACTATTTAAGCTTTCATTACCCCACCTTGACCAAGTGATTACAAGTTACAACAACTGCTAATACTGTAAGATAGGGGTGTGCATGGCCCGTCGGGTCAGAAGATCTGGTCCGACTTCGAATATTTTAGGGGCTAATTTTGTGTAATTTTATCGGGTCTAGGATCGGGTAAAGGTCTCAAAAATAGACCCGGTCATTATTTCGGGTCGGGTTCGAGCCATAGCTCAGATCATTCGAAATCGGTCCGATGGCCTGGTTATCATACACAATTAATATTTTATGTTATTAATGATGGATGATAGTTATTCTTACGTGAAATTTAAGTATTGTAAACCTTAATATTTTATGTTATTAGTTATTATAAGACTATAAGTTAATGTTTTATGTTTAAAATGCATAAGATTTTAGACTAATTAATGCATAATATTGTGTTATTTCTATTTATTTAAATATTTGGTGTTATTAGACAATATTAGTATTAATTATGGTTATGCTTTAGTTTTAGAGAAGAATTGGTTATTGTTATATTTTTCTAAGTGAATTTTACCATGTTAAATAATGGTTGGAGTTTTGGAAATTTGGATATTTTCACGTGTTAGCTTATAAGAAGGTATCAAGGTAATGTAATATTAACGGCCCGATTTTTACCCGGTTTTTATCCGGTATAATCGTGGCCCGAAAGTGTATAGGTTTCATCGGGTCTAAAGTCGAGTTCGGGTCTAATAAATAGGTCCAATATATATTTCGGGTCGAGTTTGAATCACATCAAACCCAGTTTCACTTGACACATGCACACCCCTACTATAAGATACACTATATGATAATTTACTCGTAAAATAATGATAAAATTTTAAAAATGTTAGTTGTCCAAAATTTTTTCGTAACTAAGTTTAATTAAAGTTGTTTAAACATAAAAATTTGGGCTACTTTCTCTTTCAATTAATAATCTTATTACTTTTTTTTCTTACGTTCATTCTTCTTTTTTTAATATCGTTGTTGTCATTTGTCACTGCCGTGATTGCCATCTTTAGTTCGCTGTCACGATGGCTGACTTTTTCTTTTTTACTATTGTTGTTGATATTATTATTGTTAATTTTTTCTTCTCTTTTTATTTTCATCATCTTCTTTTATTATTATTTTTATCATTATTTTTATTTTCTTCTTCTCTTATAAATGTTCAAAAAATTAGAACACAAAATTTTTGATACACAAAATATAAATTTTGGTATACAATACACAAATTTTAATATATAGAACAAATTTTTTAAGGACCACATGCCTAAAACATTAACAACCAATCAATAAAATACGCATAACACATAAATTTGTGTGAACAATACAAAAATTTTGTTGCATAGCATAGAATTTTTTATGTGTAGGATAGAAATTTTTGGAGGATTACATTCCTAAAACATTGACTCATCAAACTAACAAAATATGTTCGCAGCAAAAATTTGTGTTATATGCAAAAATTTGTATACTATGTGCAAAAATATGTGTACTATATATAAAAAATATTTGTACTACATTGATAAGTTTGTTACCTGTAAAATTTTGTGTATTATGCTTTGAAAATTTATACCTATATATCCTATATCAATAAATTTTTGCATCCTCCAACAAAAATTTATGTGATGCAAAAAGTCCAAAGACTAAGAATAACGATGTATGCATATTTTTTTTAGTTGATCTCTATACTAATTTGATTAGACTTAGATATAAAAAATTTGTACATATAATATTACTCTAAAATTATAATTTTACCAACTTAAGAATTGCTATTAGCTAAAGACCTTTAAAATCCAATTTTTTCGTGGAGTTCAATCAAGATAAAACCAAGAAAAATGGCTTGTTTGGGTAAACTTATATTTTTTTTTTAAAATAAAAATAATTTTANNNNTATTTTTTAATAGAAATATTTTTTTTAAGAATGTAATCAAGTAAATTTTAAATTGAATAAAAATATTTTATTAGAAAATACTTTTTCCAATCCAAATCAACCTTTAATTGGCGTTCAAACAAGGGACATTAACATTGGTGATTTTTATTTTTAATATAGAGGAGAGGTTTGTGTATTGCAACGGTGTGAAAAGTACAGAAGTTTTACTTGCATGCATGTGGTATCAGGGGAGCACAACTCGGATCGAAAAAGTTGTATACAAGAATACGGAGGGTCCGTTTTCTTTTATACCAACTCACATATTCAAAAAAATATTTTTTTATACCAATTCGGAGGGTCCGTTTTCTTTGTATAAAAAAAACCTAATCGAAGGTCCATTTTCCTTTTATAAAAAAAATAATCGGACGGTCCGATTAATTAACTGTAAATTTCAAATTTTCTCTCTCTCACAACTCGGACCATCCGATTTGATAGCTGTCCCACATTCATGTATAATATCCCCATTCTCCATATCAATGCATAACACACACGCATGCCATATTTAAATTAATGAGCCTAACTAGAGGTGCACATGACCTGGTTCGGCCCGAAGGCCCGACACGGTCCCGAACACTTTAGGGACTAATTTGGTGTGATTTCATCGGGTTTAGGGCCGGGTAAGGGTCTCAAAAATAGATCCGGTCATTATTTCAGATCGGATCCGTGCCATAGCTCGGGTTACCGGAAGTCAGCCCGGTCATCATACACAATTAATATTTTGTGTTGTTAGTGATGAATCATGACTATTCTTATGTAGAATTTAAGTATTGTAATGTAAACCTTAATATTTTGTGTTATTAGTCATTATAAGACTATAAGTTAATGTTTTATGTTTAGAATGCATAAGACTTTAGACTAATGCATAATATTATGTTATTTGTATTGATTTAAATATTTGGTATTATTAGACAATATTAGTATTGATTGTGGTTATGCTTTAATTTTGAAGAAGGTTGGTTCTTGTTATATTTTTCTACGTGAATTTTACCATGTTAAATATTGGTTGGAATCTTAGAAATTTAGATATTTTTACATGCTAGCTTACAAGAAGGTATCAACGTAATGTAATGTTAACGGCCCGATTTTCACCCGATATAATTGTGGCCCGAAAGTGTATTGATTTTATTGGGTCTAAGATCGAATTCGGGTCTAATAAATAAACACGGTGTATATTCCGAGTCAAGTCTGAGTCACATCAAATCGGCTTCACCCCACCTATTTGCACCCCTAAGCCTAACTTTGGATCACTTCATATTCGAATTTACTTAAAAAATTATTTGTACTTTTGCAACAAATAAAGATTGAATAATTACATAAGTGTTGTGATAAGGTTATTACGTGGATGGCCATTCATTGTGGGCGGTTCACATTCTCTAACGTGAATGGCATTAAAGAGGCTTTTGAAAAAGCATGCATGAAACCTCTATAAATAGTTAAGTGTAGTTTCACTTTCGTACACACAGTGAAAAGTAATAAAACAAAAGCAAATGCAATTCTCTCTTTTTACTTTTATACTCCTTTCTATCTTTATATATATATTTATGCAATTCTCTCTCTCTTTACTTTTTATACTCCTTTCTATCTTTATATATATATATACACATTACAATATATAATATTATTATATATATACAAATTATTATTGAGCTAATTATTTTAATGCTAGAGTCTTATATTAATAATATTTATCATGGATATTAGATGCTGAAATCCATCTTCATTCAATGGATCTTGGAGATACCATTAAGGCTGAAAATAATGCATCTCAGAAGGATAAAGCCAAAGCCATGATTTTCCTTCGTCGTCATCTTGACGAAGGGTTGAAAAATGAATATCTCACATTAAAAGATCCTGCAGATCTTTGGAAAGACCTTGAAGAAAGGTATAATCATCAGAAAACGGTGATACTTCCTCAATCCCGATATGAATGGACGCATTTGCGTTTACAAAATTTTAAATCTATAAATGAATATAATTCTGCAATGTTTCGAATCACCTCACGAATGAAATTGTGTGGGGAAAAAATAACTGATCATGATATGTTGGAGAAAACTTTCTCAATCTTCCATGCCTCGAATGTGCTCCTGTAGCAGCAGTATCGAGAGAAAGGGTTTAAAAAATATTCTGAGTTAATTTCTTGCCTTCTTGTTGTTGAACGCAACAATGAGTTGTTATTGAAAAATCATGAAGCGCGCCCAGCTGGCACTACCCATTTCCTGAAGTAAATGTGACAAATTACCCCAAAAGAGGTAAATGGCAAGGTTTTAATAATAAGAAAAATTATGAAAGGAAAAAGAATTATGTTCAAAAGAGAGGATCTCACCAGAAGTGGGATAAAGAAAGAAATATCGGGCAGAATAAATCAACAGAGGATAAGTGTTTCCGTTGTGGTGGAAAGGGCCATTGGTCACGTACCTGTCGTACCCCAAGGCACCTAGTCGATCTTCACCAGGCATCTTTAAAAAAGGATGACAAAGGAAAGGAAACAAATTTTGTTTCAAATGATGCTGAGAACTCCACCACTCATTATGATGTATCTGATTTCTTTGAGGATCTTGAAGGAAATATTGGTCATTTGATCAATGATGGAATAGTTTAATATGTGGGATTGTGAAGTATTTATGTAAATAAATAATGTAAAGAACTTATTGTTAAGTTTTATTTTCTATGTATTTGCATTTCAAATGTGATGTACATAAATAATAAAATATTAATATTTATGAATTTTTAAATTATTAAATGTGTCAAATTTTAAAATAAAATTTTAGTATATGACATTATTTTATGTACAGTGTTTCTTAGAAAAATAATTCTGATCAAGTATTCAATTTAACTATGCATACTACTCATTTTATTATTATTTGTCTTTGAAGAGAATGGCAAGGATATGTAATGAAGATGTATGCCTTGCGGATAGTGCAAGTTCACACACCATTCTCAAAAGTAATATATATTTTACCCATCTTGTGCCAAAAGAAGAATATGTACATTATTCTCAAAAGTGATATATATTTTACCCATCTTGTGCCAAAAGAGGAATATGTTAATACTATTATTGGCTCAGGCAATGTGATAGAAGGCTCCGGAAGAGCTATAATTTTGTTTCTTTGAGGAACAAAATTTATAATAAATAATGCACTATTATCTACTAAGTCTCTGAGGAACTTGTTGAGTTTCAAAGATATTCGCCGAAATGGATATCATATTGAGACGGTGAATGAGGGAAATCATGAGTATTTATGTATCACAACTCATGATTCAAATAAGAAAGTTATATTAGAAAAATTACCCTCACTTTCATCTGGGTTGTATTATACCAAGATTAATGCAATTGAATCACATGCCATTGTAAACCAGAAGTTTACTAGCTCAAATGAGTTCATAACTTGGCACGACCGATTGGGTCATCCGGAAACAACCATGATGAGGAGAATTATTGAAAATTCTCATGGACATTCACTAAAGAACCAGAAGATTCTTAAAACTAGTGAATTTTGTTGTGTTGCGTGTTCTCATGGAAAGTTAATTTTAAGGTCATCACCAGTAAAGATTGGATTTGAGTCCCCTGAATTCCTAGAAAGGATTCAAGGTGATATATGTGGACCTATTCATCCACCATGTGGATCTTTTAGATATTTTATGGTCCTAATAGACGCATCTTCGAGATGGTCACATGTGTGCTTATTATCTTCTCGCAACCTGGTGTTTGCGAGATTATTGGCTCAAATTATTCGATTAAAAGCACAATTTCAAGAAAATCCAATCAAAGCAATTCGTCTTGATAATGCTGGTGAATTTACTTCCCAAGCTTTTGATACTTATTGTATGGCTAATGGTATAAGTGTTGAACATCCAGTAGCTCATGTTCACACAAAAAATGGGTTAGCAGAATCACTTATTAAATGCCTCTAATTAATTGTTAGACCCTTACTTATGAGAACAAATCTTTCAACTTCAGTTTGGGGGCATTATGTTTTACATGGCACAGCACTTATTTGTTTGAGACCAACGAGTTACCATCAGTTCTCTCTTATGCAATTAGCTTTTGGCCAGCAGCCAAATGTTTCCCATTTAAGAATATTTGGATGTGCAATATATGTTCCCATTGCACCACCTAATCGCACCAAAATGGGACCCCAAAGAAAATTGGGGATATATGTTGGATATGATTTTCCCTCTATAGTGAGGTATCTTGAGATACAAACTGGAGATGTATTTAAAGTTCGGTTTGCGGATTGTCATTTTGATGAATCAAAATTTCCAACATTAGGGGGAGAGAATAAGCTTCCTGAAAAGGAACTTAATTGGAATGCATCATCGTTGATGCATTTAGATCCTCGATCAGGGCAATGTGAACTAGAAGTTCAAAAGATTATACATTTGCAAAGAATAGCAAATGAATTGCCTAATGCATTTTTTGATACAAAGAGGATAACCAAATCTTATATGCCAGCGGAAAATGCTCCAATTCGAATTGATGTCCCAGTAGGACAAGTAGCCACTGAAGCAAATTCACGCCAGAAGCGTGGCAGGCTTGTCGGTTCCAAAGACAAAAATCCTCGAAAGAAAAAAGAGGTAAATAATATTCCTGTTGAAAAAGACATAGTAGTGACACCTGCAGTTGTCCAAAATCATGATATAACGCCAGAAGACATTCAGGTACCTGAAAATAGTGAAAATGATGAGATCTCGATAAATTATGTCTTTACAGGAGAAAAATGAGACCGAAATAAGACAATTGTCAATGAAATATTTGCATATAATGTGGCATTAAATATCATGCATGAAAGTAAGGATCTTGAGCCAAGATCAGTCGAAGAATGTCGACAAAGAAATGATTGGCCAAAATGGAAAGAAGCCATGAAGGCTGAATTAGACTCACTTGCAAAACGTGAAGTCTTCGGACCTGTAGTCCGTACACCTGAAAATGTAAAACCTGTTGGATATAAGTGGGTATTTGTGAGAAAACGAAATGAGAAAAATGAAGTTGTGCGCTACAAAGCCCGACTTGTGGCACAAGGTTTTTCACAAAGGCCCGGTATAGATTATGAATAAACGTATTCCCCTGTAGTGGTGCGATAATATTGCGTTATTTGGTCAGTTTATCTGCATATCATAAACTGCATATGCATTTAATGGATGTGGTAACAGCCTATTTGTACGGCTCATTAGATCGGGATATCTATATGAAAGTCCCTGAAGGACTAAAGATATCTAAACCATACAGTGAATATTCGCAAGGGTTATACTCAGTCAAATTGCAAAGATCTTTATATGGTCTAAAGCAATCTAGACGAATGTGGTATAATCGTCTTACTGAGTATCTGGCCAAAAACGGATTCAAGAATGATGATATATGCCCATGTGTTTTCATAAAGAAAACTACATCTGGTTCATTATAATTGCTGTGTACGTTGATGATCTAAATATCATTGGGATTCCTGAAGAGATTCCAATAATTATAAAAACTCTAAAAGAAGAGTTTGAGATGAAAGATCTTGGAAAGACTAAGTTTTGTCTCGGCCTGCAGATCGAGCATATAAAAAGTGGGATCTTTATTCATCAAACAGCATACACAGAAAAGATATTGAAAAGATTTTATATGGATAAGTCACATCCATTAAGTACCCTAATGATCGTAAGATCTTTGGATGTGGAAAAAGATCAATTCCGTTCTAAAGAAGAAAATGAAGATATCCTTGGTCCTGAAGTACCCTATCTTAGTGCCATTGGAGCGCTAATGTATATTGCTAATAATACGCGACTCGATATATCATTTGCTGTGAATTTACTAGCAAGATATATTTCCTCTCCAACTAGAAGACATTGGAGTAGAATCAAGCAAATCTTTCGATATCTTCATAGAATGGTTGATATGGGATTGTTTTATCCCTATGGATCCAAGTCACAACTAGTTGGCTATGCGGATGCCGGATACTTGTCTGATCCACATAAATGGAGATCTCAAACAGGATATCTGTTTACATATGGTGGAACAGCTATATCATGGAGGTCCACGAAACAGACGATTGCTGCAACCTTCTCTAATCATGCTGAAATACTTGCGATACATAAAGCTAGTTGCAAGTGTTTTTGGCTCAAGAGTTTGATCCAATATATTCTATCATCATGTGGACTGATTGATCATATGATAGCTCCAACTGTCCTGTTTGAAGATAATACAGCATGTATTGCTCAACTTAAAGGTAGATACATCAAAGGTGATAGAACAAAGCATATTTCTCTCAAATTCTTCTTCACTCATGATCTTCAAAATCAAGGGACAATTGATGTCCAACAAATTCGCTCAAGTGACAATCTGGCAAATTTATTTACAAAGTCACTCCCAAAATCCTCCTTTGAAAGATTGGTACATGAGATTGGAATGCGCCGATTTTGAGACATTAAATGATGTCGGCAAGAGGGGGTGACTGTACGAGTTAATACTCAAATTGGCCCCTGAAATTTGACCTCCACATCAATTTAGTCCTCAAGGTTTTAATTGACTCTAATTGTACCCTGAAATTTTGCCTCGAGCCTCAATTTGGCCCTTCCGGCATTTTCCGTCACCAGAGAGCTGACTTGGCAAATTTGGTAGACACTTGGCACCCTAGCAGTTAGATGACATGGCAAAATATTTGAAGGCTTCAATTTAACCCCTAAAAATTTCAAATAAAACCTAGAACTTCCAATTTTTCCAAATCGAAGAGTGTCTCAACGAGGTGAGAAGAATGTTGTGAAGCAGCAGTCAAAACTCAGGTAGTTCTGGTAGAGCTTGTTCGCATAGTGGCTGGGTGAAGAACGCACACGGTGACAGAGGTGGGAAGGTTCCGCATTGGTGCGGTTGTGGGTTGCGTCCTATTCTTCGGTGGTCTGGGACGGATTCCAATCCAGAAAGACCATTCTATGGATGCTCTAACTATAATGTGAGTTGGTTGAATTATTGCAAGTTGATTGTGTGTCTTATTTCTCAAATGCTTGTTGATTTTGTAGCTGTTCTTCCTCTCAATTTTTTTTGGATTTTTTGTGTTGTAGACTACCGGTAAGAGATGGTGTGACTTTTTTAAATGGGCAGATGTTGAAGAAGAAGAAGCCATAGTTGGCAGAAATGAAAGTTCAGTTAGTGAAGACCATTAAAAAATATCTATGGGATGGAAAATTAGTGTAGTTGAAGCTGAAATTAGAATATTAAAAATGTGGAATATTATGTTGTCTGTGTTTGTTATTATTTTTGGAATTGTGATTGTAGCTTGTGGATTAGGTGTGATGAAATATATGTAACTGTATATCAGTTATTTGAATGAAGCATTGTTATGTATTTAATGAGAAAATAGAAATGGAATTTTATGTTCTCTTTGCTAATGATATATCCTGTAAAATTCTTTAAAACTGAGATTATATATGAAGCTGCTATGAGTCTGTATATGAAGACAAGATCAGGAGCTGGCTCTAATCACTATATATGTAGTATGCACTTCCATTAGTGAATAAATTTAAGTGTATAGTTCATTTGTGAAAAAAGAATAAATATATGAGATGTTATGATAAAAGAAAATCTAATAGAACCTTGTGTGGTTCTTGCACTTGACATAAGACCCAGAAATAAGTAATTCATTAAGTAATTCATAGTCATTAATCATTGTCAATATCACAGCATTAGCAACAATAGTATCTGTATCATACCTTAGATACCCTAGATAACATAGTTTCAAATATCCTAAACCAAAACAGATTACTCTACATAACATAGTAACAAAATATCAAAAGAGCATAGTTTGATCAAATGCTGTCTACAAAATATGTTCTACACAACTTCTAGTCAACATCGCAAAGCGGTTTCTATTTTGTTGTTGGTGGTTTGAAGCTTGGGGTGGGGACGAATGTCATAAACTCTGTCAAGCGTGCAGCTGTCCCAGAACTTGCTCCTTACATTGGGTCCACATTGAAAGTTGTTTTCCTCTTAGATTGCAACTTTTGAGGCCTTGTCACCTGTTGTGGAGGTGGAGGTGGGTCTGATGGAGGGACCTAGTAAAATTGTGAAAAGAAATAGTGACCAATACAACCCAACAAAAACCAATCAATTTGTTATCAAATAGTATCAATTAGTTAGATCTACCCAACATTTACTCGTGTATTATAAATCAATATAAACCAGTTAATAGTTAATCAAATATTAGAAACCAAACACTACCTGTTCCTGATTTTCTGGCTGTGAGTAAGTGGGTTGGGTGAGTACAATCTCTGAAGCATTTGCATCAGCAATAGCTTGACGTGGTGCTAATGAAGCATTTTCATTAATCTCAGCAGCTTGGGTGTTAGTAGTAACAGCATTTGCTGGATCTGTACCCTCTCCATCTCAGTAAAAATACATCTAATACGTCTTCATCCAGCCCAGTCAACTCATCAGTGTGATCATTGTTATACACCAAACTGCCATTTGATTTGGTGACAAAATTGCCTCCATGATGATACACAATTGTTATACGTTCATCTATCTATAAATAAGAGTTAGGAGACAATGGTTAAAAACAACACTAACTTCAATAAATTGACAACAACACTAATTTCAATTTGTATCATGCAATCCTTAATCATGAAACATGAAAGAATAAAGCAAGTAAAATCAACAAAATTTGAATATAATTACATATAAAATTGTTCCGTTTAAAAGGAATACTAAAAGTGATCATAAGTGATTAATGGGAGAAACTATTCAAATTAGAACATTAAGAAGAAAAGTTAAAGATGCGGTATAATCCCCATTTACTCAAACTTCTTCAAATATTTTTTTACCAAAAGAACACATTCTTCCATTTAACAAATTGATATGTAAAGAGTTGAAGTCAACTAATGTTAATGAAGCACCTACTAGGAGAAGATAATCATCATGATAAAATAAAATAAAATAAAAAGAAGAAATGGTAATGGAGAATAGTACTGAAATGATGTTAGAGAATATACGTATTGATAATGTTATATTACATGGTAATGTGTCAAAATCACTACTTAATGCCAAGGATACAAAAAAAAAAAGAGTTTTTCACATGCATATAGGAGTTTAAGCTGAATAGAATAATTGACTTTGGTTGAATAATATTAATTGCAAAACTCCATCGGGCCTTCTATCAGCTTCAATAATTTACATAAAATTCATTTACATCAAATTCTTCAATGGTAACAAAATGACATTGACAGCGAATCCATTAAGTACCAACATAACTTAAATAAAGGAAATATTCTTTTGCTGCATTGAATGATTGCATATAAAGCATAACATATTACAAAAAGAAATTACGGTTTGAAGGAGGATTTACAGTAACTAGGTAATTTCCAATGAAATTCAGACTCAATTATACAAAAGTGCTTGAAATATTATATGTACTCACATCTTTGTATAAATTTTTATGTAAAACTGAAATCCAATTTCAGATCAGATTATGTAAGCGAAAGAACCACTCGAGTTTTATGAGAGCCTACCTCTTATGATCACTCGTTCACTCTACAAGTAGGAACAATTGCTAGATTTATTGCAAAATAATCCCCTAGGAGAAAAAATTGATCCTGAAACCTGTTGTACAAAATAGTATGCATTATAATTAGTCTAATATGTTAGACTATTAATACTTAACATAGCATAATCATCATAAAGCTAAAAAGAATGGTATTTAGAATCACAGAAATGAAAAAGGTATAATTATTCTAGAAATTTCTATAGTTTCACTAAATTTCAATTAATTTTCTATGGTTTAAAAGTTCGTAATCAAGTTCTTAAATCAAAATTTTCAATTAGATACTTGCAGCTTAAACATTTCTAATTAAGTCCCTGTATTGTACAAATGTTTTAAGAATTGTCCTATATTAGCAATTTATGTGTTCTGCTACATTAGATGAAAATATGGAAACAAGCTCCTTTTTTAATGTGATAAGGATCCGTAGAAAACTATGCCAGGATAAGGGAAAAAAAGAATATCTAGAACAAGACGAACATAATGAAAAAAATTAGCATAAACTCTATTAACGAAACAATAATCAAAAGTTAAATACACTGCAATGACTGCCCAAAATACAAAATTCTCAGTTTATGATTATCACTTAAACATTCATGGTGGTCATTGATGCATACAATGTTCAGTACAAAAAATATTTTATTTTAATAAGAAATTATCCAATCAACAATTAAATTAAAATGGGATATGAAGGAGTATAATTGTTATTTTAAAATGGAATATGAAGAATTAAAGACTGCTCAAATGGATAAAGGATTGAACGCTTCGGTTGATCACAGTCACACACATGCAAAAAAATTAAACCCTAACATACAGAAATTCTATCATCATCAACAACCATAATCAACCACATTCTCCCAAAGTTTCATTGATCAAGTAGGGTGAAAAAAATGAAAAACACCACACAACCAACATTTTCATAAAAACAGAGCACGATAGTTGAGAGCATCGATTTTGTTACTAACCTGTTTTTTCAAAAGATGACTCCTAAGTAATTAATCTTCACAATGGGGTAGAAAGAAGTAAGAAAAGTTTCAAATCTCCATTACTGTGACATCCATGGTGCTTCTCTGATGGGAAGGAAAACAAGAGGAAGTGGAGGAAGAGAAAAGGTCAACTCAGTCTCACCTTTGGAGTGGTTAGTGTTTAGATTTTCATTTAACCCCTTCCTAAGGGATACAACGTCGTTTCTAACAATTTCGGCGCCAACAGTAAAACGGCGTCGTTTTAAGACTGTCAGGTGTCATTTAAATTTGCCAGGTCAGCTCTCCGGTGACGGAAAACGCGGAAGGGCCAAATTGAGGCTCGAGGCAAAATTTCAGGGTACAATTAGAGTCAATTGAAACCTTGAGGGCTAAATTGATGCGGAGGTCAAATTTCAGGGGCCAATTTGAGTATTAACTCGAGACTGTACTCTTTTTTCCTTGGTCAGGTTTTTTTTTTTCATTGGGTTTTTCTTGACAAGGTTTTTAATGAGGCAGTCTCTATCACAAAGGATTTTGTACTCTTTTTTCTTCACTAAGATTTTTTTTCCACTGGGTTTTTCTTTAATAGGTTTTAACGAGGCATAATCCTAAATGGTCATCCAAGGGGGAGTGTTGTGATAAGGTTATTATGTGGATGGCCATTCATTGTGGGCGGTTCACATTCTCTAAAGTGAATGTCATTAAAGAGGCTTTTGAAAAAGCATGCATTAAACTTCTATAAATAGTGAAATGTAGTTTCACTTTTGTACACACATTGAAAAGTAATAAAACAAAAGCAAATGCAATTCTCTCTTTTTATTTTTATACTCCTTTCTATCTTTATATATATTTATGCAATTCTCTCTATTTTTACCTTTATTTTATATTTAATATATCTATTATTTATTTCACAACAATAAAAAAATAATAATTTCGGCATTGAACTACAAAACGGCATTTCCCAAATCCCCTCACCCTAAAATCCATCTCCTCCTTCTCCTCAGTCCTCTACCACTCCCAGTTGCAGCACCTCCTGCCTCCGACAAGCCACGCCCATCCTTATTGCCGGTGACAGCTACATTTCTCCACCAGATAAGCGGAGCACTACTAGCTCTCTCTTGCCGGCACCGATCAATCACTGCCGCCGGCAACTTCTCCCGACCCAAGGAACAATCGAGAAATGGCACCACCACCGGCAGCGGCAGAACAAATAGAGACCACGACGACGACTGCCATACATGAGGAAGATGATGGTCAAGTGGTGAATCCATGGGAGGTTTCAGCCAAAGACGGCGGCAAGATTGACTACGATAAGCTCATTGACCGCTTCGGTTGCCAGAGGCTCGACCACGCGCTCATCCAGCGCGTTGAGCACCTCACTTCTTGCCCCGCTCACGTCTTCCTCCGCCGCGGCGTCTTCTTTGCTCACCGGTACTCATTCTGTCATTTTGTCTCGGTGATGAGATGAGCAATTGAAGACGATGTCGTGATTTGTGTTTTCATCGTGTTTGTTTCAAACTTCTCTAATTTTTGGCAGTGATTTTGCTGAGATTTTGGATGCGTATGAAAGAGGCGATAACTTTTACTTGTATACTGGGAGAGGACCGTCCTCCGAAGCTTTGCATTTGGGGCATTTGATTCCCTTCATGTTCACCAAGTAAGGTGCATTTGAAATCATTGTTATTTGAAAAGATTCTGTTAGTTTGACTTGGATATTTTTGTGGAATTAAACTAATCTTTAATGGGCATCAAAGTAGTTTATTTTTATGTTAGAATTGTATCTTTCATGGGAATGGAAGTTTTGCAATATGTTTTTTTTATAGCTTATGTGGTTCAATGCACATTGAATGATACATAACTAAGGTCCCTCCCTTGGTTTGGGATCACATACTAAGAATTAATTTGTCATCATAGAGTCATCTTATTTTATTACTTGAAGATCCATAAATTATATGATAGAAGTCTTTATAGTGAAAGGGAATAAAATTTGTGTAGGAATTATATGCAATGAGAGTGAAGACGAGTCAATTATTTTAGTTGGTGATGGGTGTTTGTTGACTTAGTGGAAAACGACATGTAGGTATTTGCAAGATGTTTTCAAGGTTCCTCTGGTTATACAACTTACTGATGATGAGAAGTTCTTATGGAAAAACCTTACTGTTGAGGAGTGCCAGAGACTTGCAAGGGAGAATGCAAAGGACATCATTGCTTGTGGTTTTGACATTTCAAAGACATTCATCTTCGCTGATTTCAATTATGTTGGTGGGTGAGTGAGTTTTATAAATGCAAGATTTTCTTGAAAACAGAATTTTCAAGTGTGCTTTCTTATACTTCAGGAACTTCCTGTCTGATTAATGTTTATGCCATTACAAATTTGATGTAAATGAGGAGCTGAATTTGACCTGGAGACTGAATGCTACTTCTAAGAGCAAATTTGGTGTTGGAACTGAAAAATAAGAATTTCATGTTTTCTACTTCAACAATACCAGTTAGTATGTGTATAACTGTATATACTATAATTTCCCTTTCCAGTGCCTTCTACAAGAACATGGTAGAGGTTGCAAAGCGTGTGACGTATAACCAGGCTGTTGGCATTTTTGGTTTCACTGGGGAAGATCATATTGGAAAAGTTAGCTTTCCACCTGTGCAGGTATAGTCTAGTTATTTGCTCTGTTGTATGTGGCCCATTTTATATGTCGCATTTATTTATTATGGTTTTTCTGTTGCTGTAGCTTTAGCTATTAGAGTTGGTTTCCTAATATTTAAGTTTAATTTTTAACTTATACATAATAATAATAATAATATGTCTGATCCCTAAACTGATTTAGCTGAATGAATTCTTTGACTACTAAATAATTTGCTTACCATGAAAGGATCTCATCATTTAGAGTTTGTGCATTCTTAGCATTTTGCCTCCAATATCGGGGTTTTGAATGTCCTATTTGAAGGCCTAACACAACCTTCCTTTTTTATTTGTGCTTGGGACAAACTATGTAACATAACCAGAGTTATTAAACTATATGTAAATAAGAAATTAAAATTGTTCACAAGCATTGAGTGTATGTTTATAATATTATAGGGGTTAGGGTTTCATTTCAGTAATACTTGGTTCACAGTTCACACCATCATATAAATTTGTACAAAATGCTTGAACAATCAGCTATTGCTAAATCATTCCAAGTATTTTGTGTTCCTTATTGACAACTCACATGGAAAGGTGAATAATTAGTTAATTACTATTTTTAGACATTATATTTCATGTCATTTGAATGAACAATAGAAGAGCATAAACCAAATGTTGAGTAACAAATTTATGGACATGAAATAGATCTATATCTAGACCAGACAAAATATGAATTTATACACAGTTGTTGTAAAATTTTTGTACTTTTACAAGTTATATTCTAGTGTAACTTCATTGTAATTTATGGTCAGTTGCTTTTTCTGTTCTTTTTTCATTCAATTATCATGCAAACATAAAGTTTTTACTTGAGAATGATTGAATTGCTTCATCTGTTTTTCAGGCAGTTCCATCATTCCCCAGTTCCTTTCCTCACCTATTTTCTGGCAAGGAGAATCTCCGTTGTTTAATTCCATGCGCAATTGATCAGGTTCACTATTCTTGAGAGAAAAAAAATATATTTGATTGAACGAAAAGTAGTATTGAACAAGGGTACAACTCGAGGGATTTCACATAACACTGATATCTGGAGAATCATGGATTTTTAGACCTAAAATCTGCAACATATGGTTTCTATTTATGCTATCTGGACAATAGACATGACCTTAGAGAGCTTTAGATTTCCAGTGAGGAAACCCAGAAGACTCAACCATCAAAACTTCCTACCATAAGACGAGTGGAATTCCAGGGAAAAATGGAATTTTGAGCAGATTAAGAACCCTAAGATGGATGAATTAGGTAAAGAAGATAAATTATACCGGTCAATAAAACCTCCTGACAATCACAGTCCTTATTAGTTAGCTTCATTTGCTTTTCTTGTTATTTTATCTCGGACAAGTGAATACTTTAGGAGATATGATTACTCATCCTGCAAAAACATTTTGCAAAGGAGAGAAGGGATAAATTATATTAGCTCGTAGAGTTTTGTTATGCCCTTTGCATTTTTAATACTACTACTTAAATAAGTAGCTAATATTATGAATCTATCTTGAATAATTATTTTCTTAGAATGACCTAATAATTTTGCCATCATATAAAACTTTCTCTGTGAACATCAGGTTCTTGTTCCTGGTATCATGGGGTCTCACTCACTAGTTTGCATGTGCATTTCAATGTTACCCATCTTTTATAACGGCTATTCTTTATGAAACATTCAGGATCCTTATTTTAGAATGACGAGAGATGTTGCTCCTAAATTAGGATATCACAAGCCAGCCTTGATTGAATCATTATTCTTCCCTGCACTACAGGTATTGTTATACTGCAAAATAATGCTACTTTATTGAATTGATCAAGCACAACTAAAATTTTGCATTTTTGTGTATATGTGCAATTTTCTTTTAAATGTGATTTTGCATTATTTTTCCATGGACGTGAGTCATGTCTGCTAATGACGTGGAATTGCTGCTAATCTACATTTGTCCCTGTATTCAACATGGTGAAAACTCAAATGAAGTCGATTTCACGTGAAGTTGATATCTGAAAACCGTTAGATGAAAATTTAGTCAAATCATCTAACGGCTCTCAGGTATCAACTTCACGTGAAGTCAACTGCACCTGAGTTTCCACCATTCAACATTCCCATTTCCTAAAATTCAGGAAGCACGAAAGAGGGAGTCGTGACTTCCTTGTGCTATGATGGTCAGACTTTGCCAGGAAACAACAGTGATACTGAACTTAATTAGTTCTGACTTCAGTGAATGCAGAGTTATGGATGAGAATGGATAATGAAGTGAAGAGGAGGAGTTGACTGAGATTAAGCTCAGCAAGTTGAGTGATTGTACTGTGAGGGCAACATATGTAAAATAGCAAGGAATTTTAAAGGGGAGGGACGAGGGGTCTATACCAAGATATGGGAAGGTTCTCTAATGAGAGTATTATTACTAAAGCACTAGGGAAGAGGTAGGAAAATACTGGGAAAGACTTGGCTGGTGCTGAGCTCCTCTAACTGCTCTGGGACTGCTTTCTTTTCTTGTTTTCTTGTATCTCAGGGCTCAGGCTAATCCATACTGTTATGGTCTGTTTTCATCAATTTACAGCATTTTCTTCAGTTCACGGTTTTATTTACCAACCATCAATCGACATCATTTTCAGTTATCCTGAATATGGAAGGCACTGTGATTCCAAATTCTGATCCTTAATCCTGAACTTGCGTTTCATTGTATTTGTGGGAATGCCTGCATTCCAGAAAGGCCAAAATGCCTGAGTATGTTTATTTAAAACTTTTTTATATGAAAAATATCAAAGCAATAGGAAAAGTGAATGCAACTACACTTGAGTGTAAGATTACTATACCATCCAGCATAAGCAAAACGAAGACCTCTTATTGATCTATGTTTTCTATTGGTGAGAATTTCATGAACTCTTATTGGAACATATCATCATCTTTTGTAGGCCTTGAAATTTTTACTCTAAGAAAACTCTTCTATGCGATTGCTTTTTTGCGTGGTTGTCCTTAGCTTTATTAGAGTTGAATGCTTGCAGGGAGAAACAGGAAAAATGTCTGCCAGTGACCCCAATTCTGCAATATATGTGACTGATTCAGCAAAAGACATAAAGAACAAGGTTTGGTCCTAAGATACTCTCTTTATGTTTTCTGCACTACTCTATTGTTTACATTTAACTGTTGTAGTGTTTATTCTTTGAATTGCTTGTTTGATGAAGAATCTTGAGTTTGTATCCTATGTTGTGTATATGCAAGATATTAAGAGGTTCTGTTTTCATTTCCTTTGATTGTATTCATTTCGACTCATTACCAGTCACCATATCAATCACTAATTCCCCTTCCGGCGAATCTTGCTGCGGCTCACTTGATGATTAGAAAGTTTAACAGTCACCATATCAGTCACTAAATTCCCTTCCGGTAAATCTTGCTGCAGGTCGCTAGATAATTAGGAAGTTTAATATTAGTCCCTTCGTCCTACAGTGCTTCTGTTTTTGTCTGTCTTGACAAGCATCAAATTACCCTCCCTCTGACCCTGTTTTGTTTTCTGGTTGCTTACCTTCACTAAAAACTGTGTATTTGTGGCTCTTTGCAGGTAAACAAGCATGCATTCTCTGGTGGTCAAGATTCTATAGAGAAACATAGGCAGTTAGGGGCGAATCTTGAGGTAATGAAGTTCTGATTGCTTTCTTCTGATGATTAATATGCTGGTTTACATGTCAATTTGTGGACATAACATTGTTCAGACAAGGGCTTAAAGACCCCTTCCATTCTCCCTGTTCCATACAATGAATTCCTTCTCTTATCTCTATTGCTCTTTTCTTCTAATTGTAAATCAATAATCTTGACATGTTAAATTATTCAGGTAGATATACCAGTCAAATACCTTTCATTTTTCCTAGAAGATGATGCAGAACTTGAACACATAAAGAAGGTCAGATTTCTATTCCTTTTCCGAAGGGATTGTTTTGGGTTTTGGAGGGAAGAGGAGAGTAAGGGAAGGTTTGTCATGTAAATTTTACGCTACAAGCCCTCCACTTCCAAACTCACAAGTAACAAACAACTCCTAAATTGCTTTTTATGAACAGCAAAATATGAGTTCTACTCTGACAAGTTTTCCTCTCATAGGAGTATGGGGCTGGACGCATGCTTACTGGTGAGGTGAAGCAGCGCCTAATTCAAGTTTTGACTGAACTCGTAGAGAGACATCGTAGGGCTCGTGCTGCCGTGACAGATGAGGTTTGCATTCTTCACTATTAAATATTGGCAAAGATGTGCTCTTGCTGAAAATATAGGACAAAGAATACATGGGGCAACTAAGTTGAAGTCTCAATGGTTGATTACATTACGTTGAAACACTGCATGTGCATAGATTATTCAAGTAATTGAGTTATGAGATGAATGTCATCTTCGTAAAGAGAAGTGAACAAATGGAACCAAATTTCACTTTTCAAACACAAAGATCAAGTTAGGAATGGTATCCAAAGAACCTCCTATGGAGGATTCAACAAACCCGGTAAATTAAATAGCAAAATCTAGTCCAGTAAACATCATAATCCAACAGGAAAACAAGAATGAGTTTAAATTAACTAGTCAAAGGATCTCGAAGCCTGCCATTTATCATCAAGTTTGTCTAGAGTTCTTGGATGCCTTAAACGAACTAGTGAAAGGATCTTCAAGCCCTGCTCTTTGTGAACATCAATTTTGTCTAAGTTCTTGAATGGGTTTAAACAAACTAGTCAAAGGATCTTCAAGCCTGTTCTTTATGAACATCAAGTTTGTCTAGAGTTCTTATATTGGTTTAAGTGTTGGGTGCTATGCTTTGAGTTATCAGATTTCAGGTTCTTTAAAGTCTGCCAGATTATGTTTTTCGGTTAGTAATTTCTTTGTTGGCTTGTTGTCTAGTCTGATGAGACTGTTGAAGATTAAGGACGAAGTGTCCTTGCTCTATAAACATTTGTTTGTTTGTTATTATTCATATATGCAAAACTCAATTTTGTCATGTATTTTGGGTTCTGTAATTTCTTTCAGATGGTGGATGCATTTATGGCCGTGAGACCACTTCCCCACATGTTTGGCTGACGTTCTCGTATGTTATCTGCCCAAATATGAGATCAGTCGCTGAATTGCTATTCAAAAGTTATTCGTTTTTGTAGAACTTTTGTATTTCGTTTTTGTTATATATTAGACATTCTACTTTCAAAAGTTATTCTTATAATCTTATCTATTACTGTTCGATTAACCCGGAGTTTAGCAACCTTGAGTTAACCAACTCGAGAATTTAGATTACTTTTAAAGTTTTTATTGAACTTTTACAGCTATTAATGTTGAGTGTCATAATTTTGGACAATTTTCTCCAATTGTCATGATGCTTGTTAATAGTAACACAGAAGGAAAAGGAAATATTAGACATTAAAGGTGAATTTTAGTTACGTACTTCGCCCAACTGCATAATGTGATGATGCAGATATCCCATGTGCAACCTTATATAACTACGGATTTATACTGACTGGGCTAAGCCTCTGCAGCGCCTTTCAATATCATGCCAAGTTTTGCAATCCAATTTGCGATCAACCATTGTCACATTATCTTCGTATATGAACTTCTAAGATCCATTAGGAATAAATCATAAATGAGAAATTTCCAAGTTTGCTGAAAAATTTCGTCAAACATATGGATGTGCTACAATGATTATTAAGAAAATATTACTGCCTTTGAGACTAGAATGAACCTTCAGAGCGCTGTAGATGTTGTCAGTCGGTGTGCTTTCCAGATTACTTTGGCAGGACCATCCATCAAGTGGTTCTATTCTTTTGTTGACATATCCCAAAAATTTGTTGCCCAATTCACGACACCAATTGTGAAGGCTAAACACTATTAATGGCGCAAGGTAGTGATGAATTTACAAGAAAGTACCCGTCAATGGCGCATGTATCAAGATTGATGGCCTCATGGACTCCATCTCTCTGCTTGACAAATGGTCTAATGATAGAAGATTTTCGTAAACATCTAATCACCAAACCAGTTTGGACTATACATAAGATCCAAAATGTGGTGAGGTGTGGTGAGGTGTACATCAATGACGAGGAAGTGAGTTAGGTTCAGCAAAATGCTAACCTGTCTCATCATCAGTCTCAAGCATCCCCACTTGGAACAATCACAAGGACCAAACCCTCAAGCCGCCCATCCTTGCTTTCTTGCATATTGAAAGTTGCAAAGTAATTTTGACCTCCTCCACAATATAACTTTAGGAGTTAGACTATGCTATGTGTATATTAAAATAAACTACTAAAATTAGCTATTAGTATAAAATATATGTTAGAATACAAAATATACATTGAAAATGAATTAAACAACATAAATATTTATATACAAATATATAGTGACTGATTTTAATGATTAATTTTAGTGTACAAATAACAATTTTTAAGAAGTTATATAGTTGTTTTGATCAATTCTTATTCAGACGATGGTCGGTGTGTATCTACTTTTTAAGGTTTTATTGTCCCACCTTGATCAAGTGATCACAATATTGTAAGATACCCGATATGTTGATTATACTACAGTTATGTCTTGATTTGCAATTTAAATATTGAATGTTTTCTTTCTATCTTAACACTATTGAATATTAAATCCAATCTAATATTAATCTACAATACTTCATTGTGTTGTTTTTTAAAATATTATATTTTACATATTGTTGTGCTTATTTAAATAATTCCGTATTACATTACTAAAAATGTAATTAAGATAAATAAATGTTTAATAATTTAGTTAAGATCATTCTATTTCAAATGTTTACCTTATAAGGCAAAGAATTATTTCATATTCATGTTATTTTAAAAGATTTTTTCTAATTCGTGTAATTCACTAATTCGGTAGGTTTAGTAATTGTAGAGATGTAAAAATAATCTAAATTATTTTTGTAAATACTCAATGTTAATAATTGAACTTTGGTACATGGTATACGAATCAGGAATCACCAGATAAACTGATAAATCAAATGAACAAATGTTCTTTTATTAAAAAAATAATAAAGAGAGAACCAAGGGTGAATATAACGTCTCCTATTGATTTATCATCAAAATTGTGTGGAAAAAGGAATATGTTGTACACTACAAGAATGCATGAGGTGGTAGTTGGACTTTTAATGTTATGTCTTGTGTTCCCTAAAAATATAATTTAGATCAGATTTAATTCGGTGTGGCAAATCTTACAATAATTTGGCCTATATAAAATAATAATACTCTCATGTTCTTTCATCACATATTTTTCTTTATTCATTTCCCATGTTCTCCGCTAGTGATCTCTATCCCCATTCCCCACACATTAATCAATAACTTTTAGCCTTTTATACAGCAAATTTAGCAAATTTTGGACTAATTATTTTTTTTTCAAATATTATTATGGATAGACACACAAAAAATTATTATTGATGATAATTTATGTTCATCGTATTAAATTATGTTAACACATTTAAATATAAATTTTAAAAAAGTATAACATTAATTTTTATTTTTTTTTTAATTTTTACCTTGTTTTCGTAGCAAAATTCATACCTTATCTACTAGGCCTATTCAGTAACAACAGTTCAATTAAACCTTTTAATTGAAAAGTCTTTATAATTATTTCAATATTAAAAATGAACCAATATTTTAATTCGAATTAAAAATATACATCAGTTTCTAATTTTTTCTAAGTTAGAAATTAGAAATATATCCGTCTTTAATTTGAGAAAGCCTATGTCAAAGAGTGTAATTCTTTGATTATAAAAAATTAAGATAATCAAAAATCAAAGTAATTAGTTTTTTTAGTGACTTAATCAAAGTAATTAGTTATGACAATGGACAATGGTAGAGAATCAGTTTTGATTTAAGGCGACTATTTTAATAAAGACATTATAAATGTTTTTTTTATTATTATTAAACAAATTATTAAATCAGTCAATAAAATATTTTGAATAAACCAGAATAAAATCGATTTATTATAATTATCAGATCTGATTTAATTTTTATTTAAATTTTTTTATCAAAATAATAAATATATCTTTAACTTTTTATTTCATCGACATTTAAATTAATAAAAATTTAAAATTATAATTAAGCCCTTTAAAAAGACTCTAACCGAAAACCTTTTTAAATCCAAGCCCAAGTTAAGTCAAATCCAATCTAAATGTCTCATCAATCCCTTAATCGGACTCCAAAAAAGTCCCAGCCATTTCATTACCCCCACCCCCACCCCTTCCACCTAAAACAGAAAAACCAAAAGAAAAGGAACAAAAGAGGGAGGAGGATGGCGGCATTAAATTGGCAACCGTTGCAAATTGGCAAGTTAGCTGCGGTTGTGGTAGCAATCTAATGAACACTAGAAATCAATTTCATAAGAGCTTCATTCATATAGCGAGTTCTCCTCTCTTTTTTATCGCGATGTCAATTGTGTAAGAGCACAAACCACTTCTCTGGAATCCTCACCGCCGTGGTGCTACCCTCCGTCAATTCCGGTAGTCTCGTTATCCCCATTGTTGTATCCATCACTGAGCCACTTTCCCACCCTTCCTCTATGATTGCGCGCACCACTTCATTAGATTTACTAATCCCTCTTTCAATTTGGTTGAGTTTTTTTCTTGGTTTCACTTCTCAATTTAGTTCAGATTGATGTTTTTCTTCTTGATTGGGTATATACAGTCAAGAATCAGATTTGGGATTTGTTTTCTACCTCGCACTAACAGAAAAGGAGCAGAAACAATAAACACACCTCCGCGCTTGAATCGTTGCCGAAGTTCCCCTCTACCAGTCAGTACCGGTTGCATTGTGCTTCTCCTTGCCAGTGGGTCCAGTAGCTGAACTCATATGACTCAAAAGTCTGATGATTGAATTAAGAATCGATGTTCCAGTCCCTCCCCTGATGTATTGTGATAATCTCAGTGCAGTGTTACTAGCAGCAAACCCCATCTTACACTCAAAGTTGAAGCACAAAGAAAATAGTGAATGTCAGTCACATCCATGGTTCAATACAAGTAGTAGATGTGTTTACAAAAGCTCTCCCTAGTACTGCATTCTTGCAATTTCGATCAATATTGAATGTAACACAGAACGGGCCAAGTAGTGAAGAAGGAAGACTGAAGTCAGAAGAGTCAGAAACTGGGAACCATGAGAAGAAGAATGTCAAGTATGAAGAAAACTCAAAACTGGTGGAAGAAGTAGAAGAATCTCAAAGCAGTGACGATGACAGAGTAACAGTGCATTCAGGCAATTAAGGCTTGAGGTAGTTAAGGCTCCAGCTGGCATTCAGTTAAAGTCAGTTAGAGATTATTGTTATGAGTGTCAGGCTGGAATTCAGTTAGCTAGTTAGTCTAGTATGTTAGCTTCCCCAATCAGTTAGTTAGAACACCCCTTCCAACTATGCTTATAAGTAAGTGATGTTGAATCAATAATACAATTCAATAGAAATTCATTCAACTCCGGTACCTTTCAGAATGTAAAAAATTTCTCCTTCAATTTTACTGTGTTTTCTTTTTGGTTTCAGAATACAAATTGGTTCCGACTAATCTTTTCCTTGTTGGTTCGATTTCGATTTTAGTTAATGTGTTTGGTTTGTTTGGTTTGTCTAAAAAAATTTCCTTTTCAATTTGGAGAAAATTTCTTTTTCATTTCAGATTTCAATTTGGTTCGCATCATGCTTTTTCTTCTTGATTTGGTTTCAATTTTTTGGAGTTTGTTTTGGTTCTTCCCAAGCACACAGGACAAAAGGGGGTGAAGCAAAGGAAAGGCCTGCAAGACGCACCGATACCCCTGTGAAGAGTTGTCGCCGCAACGCGCTGCACCTCCATTCTGGGTCTTTCCTATCTGGTACGTGTATATTATTCGTTGCTGCCGTCTTTACCTATTTCAATTTAGGGTAGAATCAGCTTTTTCCAATTTCGATTCATACTAAAGATGTTATGCATTGTTGATTAATTTGTGGAAATAATATTACTATATGTTAATAATAATTTAGATTTACATGTATGCATCTTAATATGTTTGGATTGGTGTTTTGTATTTTTTGGAGAAAAATATAGTGGATGTTGAGGGGTAGAGAATGATATGTGGTGAGTTGTGAATGTATCTATTGCCTTTATACTCTTTTGTGAAATTTTGTTCTTTTACACAATTTAGTATTCTATTTTTACTGTTTTAATTGTGTGCTGGATATGGGGCTTGTGTGGTTAATAAATAATAACTGGTCCTGCAAATATTTATACATCTTGCCATATGCTAAATACTTTAGTTGGTTTATGAGAGATCCTACAGAAAATTTCTTTTCCACGTAATTTAACATGTTGTGGAGTGCTATTTTGGTTCCTGTGCTGTATTTAGATTATTGCAATAGATTTTCTATACTTTTCTTGAGAATGTTTAAATCTTCATTTTAATATGCTAAAATTTCTATTATCCACTAATTCAAGTTTTAATCATATTATGCAAGTAAAATACAATAATATTAGAGTTAAAGATGCTAAAAAGTACCCGACCACCTCCATTTTTGCTAAAGAGTGAACAAATTTAACATACCCTGGGTGGTAATATAAATTATTGTGTAAATTTACCACGTGTAATGTGGATATGACTATGAGAATTTGGAGCTACTAGAACCTTTGATGTTTATGAATAGGCCCAAACTTCAAAGTTCTTGCAAATTTATGATATAAGTATTTGGACTAAAATAACTCATGTTTAAGAATTCCAGATGCATGCATCTCGAAGAAGAGGGAGGTGACAGGTGTAATTTTGTAATACTATGTTGCTACATTAGTTATTAGTTCCTGATTTGCATGCTATAGCAATTTCTTTTGGGTAAATTTACTTGGACTTTTGTAATAAGTTGTCTGTAGTCTTTCTTACAAAGCAACTTTCTCTAGATTCCTTTGGCAAAAACAAGTCTTCAAATAGCTAGATTATTACGATAACAAAAGCTAGTTTCTTATTTATTTTTTTATTTTTGGTGTCATATCCCCTTGTTCAATGTTTACGAATATCTCTTGATTTTGTCTAATTAAATTGTGTTATACCTATGATCATATTAACATTATTATGTGCATAATTTACCTCTTTTTGCGATTGGCCTTAGCACTTTCTAAAGCTAGTGAAGCTTTTGGGGATAATAATAATAATAGTAGTAATAAATTTGCTCCTAATTGGACGACTACAAGAGAAAAAAAAATTATATTCCACTTTATCTCACCTTACCATGAATTATATTAAGTTTATTTATATTTGGAGATATCTTAATTATTTTATTTAAATTTTTTTTATATTCTTTCTTTTTTCAATTACTTATCTATATTTTATTTAATTTACGCTTTTGACAAGATGTCTTTTTGTTACACATCCAAATTATCGCAAATGAGATTGTGCAATTTTTGCACCATTTTAATGGCAAAGCCAGCGATAGCACGAGTTAGTGACAAAAGAGTTATGAGTTGGAGAGAGCTGGAGAAAAGAAGGAAGACAAAGCGGCGACGCCTAAATTAAATAAGCCGTCCTTTGCACTTTGATTTTCCAAATCCCAATGACAAACAATTGCAAGCATACCTTGAATTTGACCGTGATAATAATAGGCCTCTAAGATAATTCAAATCTATACATTTATTATACAATTGTCTAAAATATCGTATAACTATGTTTCAATTCAATTATGTGCCTAGCACAGTTAGCAAAATTCAATTGCAACTTGAAGAGAGGATGCAAGTGAGGGGATCAAAAAATGGGATCCATAAGGTTGATGGAAAAGACAAGAAGGCCATAGACATAGCATTGATTAATATATATTCAGAGTAACTTAATATTACATAAGATAATTAAATTCTATGAATCCATAAGAGATGATTTTACGTGACTTTGCTAAATTCAATTGGATCAGTTGGACTAGTTATAATATCTTTAAATTTAACATTTTATATGAAAAATATTTTAGTTTAATAATTTAAACCAATCAAGCCTTTTTCATTAAACAAAAAAAATCAGTCATTTTTAATGTAAGAATCTTTTTCTTATTTAATGTACTAGTGATCTGATTCTGCTAGTGTATATATCAATTTTGTGTTGTTTTACTTAAATCATGGGTTATTAATTAAGATCCTTAATTACTTCTTTTTTTTGAATGATGATCAATCTTTAAGAATGAAATCATAGTTTTTATGTCAAATTTTTCTTTCCTTTTTCTAATGATATCATCAATTTTAACTATATATGAAATACAAGATATATATAACTTTTTTTTATAAAAATGACCAATATCTGATTACAAGTGAAAATTTTTATTTAAATGTAAGTAAATTTTTTAAGATTAAAAAAATTATTGATTAATGCAAAAATGAAGAACTAAGAATAAAATCATATTATATCTAACACATTAGAAAATAAAATATTGGTATAACTGTGTAAATTACATTAATCATGAGATTTTGATGCATGAATAAAATTTAAAATATTATTCTATTCTCAAAATTCAATCTAAAAATTATGTTTAATAACTTAATTCACTCGATTAGAGTATATTCATTCGAATTATTTTTGTAACAATAGCTAATGAAATTATTCAGGATCAAGAAAGGCACGCGTGATCGGAGACCGACGACGAGCTTGTCGGAGATAGTGAGAAAGACCCATGCTGATAGAAGGAGAAAATTTGGGTTCGTGTCAATGAGATATGAGAGATGAGAGAGCTTCTATGAAAGTGAGGTTAAGGGAGGAGGAGAAGGGATTGTGAAACGACATAGTTTGGTGAATTTAAGAAAAAAGTAAAAAAAAAAAAGATTCGGACCGGTTTATTTAAATTAGTCGGGTCGAATCGAATTTAAAGCATCTAGTTTAAAAATAAATTTTATTAATCAGTTTTATAAAACACTAATTATAAAGTGATACGTCAGCAACTTAAAAAAAAATTGTTTTAACCATTTTTATGTGTCTCCCCTTTATAAGTAGAGAAGTAAAATTCTATTTAAATTTTTTTGGTGATTCCTTATTTTTTAACTCAATTTAATATTGTTATTCTTTATTTTTTTTCTGCTATCAAAGCTACTGCTATAAGAATTCTTTCTGTCCATATCACCAACAATCAAAATTCGATTTCCATCACCTGGCTACTTAGCTGAAGAAATGAGAAGACCTTGATAATAATAATGAAGTTTGAATTACCAAATTTATTTGTGAATGGTAAAGCCACCAATGGAATTCGCATGTTAATGAAATTGGTCTTGTTATTTTGCTAATCATACGTTCATGCTTGATCTTTTGTTACATATTATTAGTTTGAAAATAGTTTTTTAATATAATAGATATGATTAAGAATTTAGGACATGTTATTAGCAACGAAAATAGAAAAACCCGACATCACCATTCACCAGTAGAATTAGATTGGTTTCGTTAGATTTACAATAAAAACGAACCAAATTAAATCGAACATTTTATATATAATTAATTCGAATGATTTTTTAAAAAAAAAAAATTGAACCAAATGGCAAATTGAACCCTCTCTTTTCTCTTTTTGATACACTTGGTACATAATAACGAAAGGAAAGAATTAAGAAAATTTTAGATAATAAATAACTCATTTCTAATTTTATTGAAATTTATTTTTGGAAAAATAAAAAATTAACTATAAAATCAATTTCATACGGAAAAAAATTGATTTGAGGATAACATCACTAATTCTTAATTAAGGAACCATTTGATATACAAATTTTTTCAAACAATTTGTTATTTCTTTACTTGTTAAAAGTGGGCTCATAAAAAAATCATCTCAATCTTTTAGTGTTAGTAATAATACTCAAATTTAGTTTAAAAGACTAATTTGTTCGAATAAAAAAATTAACTGAATCACATTTTAAACCTAAAATTGGAGTAAAGTGGGCGTTAAGTTAATCCATGAGCCGCATCAAGTAGATGTACTTAGCTTATCAGTCAATTTTAATTCGATCTGTATTAAAATGATTAGATCGAATATAATATTCGTATTTTTTAAATTTGGATCCAATTCGTATATTTGTGAATTAGATTGGATCCAATCAAATATATTCACAAAATATTAAAAATATTTAAAATGTTTATTTTTATTAAAAATATTAATAAATTTATTTTTTATTTTTTTAAATATGTTTAAGTTATCTATCTAAAATCTGTAATCCGATCTGATAGTCTTGCGAATCGATCAATATCCGCAATTTTCATATCAAATTCAGATAAACACGGCGTATATGCGGATTGGATTCGATCCATGATAACTCCTACATCTAGTAAAATGTAAGTGTGAATTGAGAAAAGAGAAATGTTACATGACCATCCAAATTTATTATTTTTATTCATGAGTTAGCCATCAATATTTTAAAAGTGTGGAATTAAATATATTATTAGATTATTAAATAGAAAGAAATAGACTAAAAGAATTAAATTTATAGCTAAGTGATTATCAAAACAATAAATTCTAATAGTCCTGTGTTTCTTTAAAAAAACTTAAGACCCACAATCCACTTTAAATGGCACTTTTTTATTTTAATACGGAGAAGAGTTTGGTGTGATACAACGTTATGGAGAACATGAGTGCTTTACCTGCATGTGGTGTCAGGAGGACTGAAATCGGACGGAGGGAGTTGGAATTAAGAACTCGGACGGTCCGATTAGAGGACACAATTCAAACCATCCGATTTGTGCGGTTCCAGCCACATGTTGCGTGTTCGTTGCCTTTTAGAACGGTTGCCCCTTATACCAACATGCTTCTTGGAACCTCAACTCACTCCCTCTGAGTTACTTTTATAGTGAATCCCACCAGCAACCCCTTTCCTCTCCTCTTCTTCTTCAGCCTCCAAAACCCCATTGTTTGTCATACAAACTTGAAGGAAAAATTCACAATGCCGAAGAAACAAAAATATAAAGATGTTAATCGTCTTGAACTTCATATTATACATTATCTCAACTATTCTGATTATGTAAGTTTAATTTTTAATTTTTTTTATAGTTTAAATTTATTATTATTATTGTTAAAAATTTAAGAATATATATTTAAATGAAGTAAATATTATATGTTATAGAATTATTATTATTATTATTGTTAGAAAGTGAATTTAGGAACATCTAGGTATGTAATGTGATAGATTAGTAAAAATATATGTTTAGAATTTTTTGTAATAATTTTAGAAATTATAATTAATTATTACATTTAAGTTGTATAATTTTTGGAAATGGTTTGGGAAATTTTGAGTAAATTAGGTAGAATTTTTTGTAATATTTTTTGTTTGTTATTAGATTTTTAATTGAAATAAATATGTTATTGTAACTGAGGGTTTAATGAAGTGAAATTTTATTAGTTACACAAGAATTGGATTTATTTATTAGTTATTATCAGTAGTAAGGTAGTTTGTTGTTAGTGACTAAATAAATAAATAATTATATAATTCAATGCTCAATTGGGAATAGAATGAGTAAAATATGTATAATAATAATATCGTAATTTTTTATATTTTATAAAGCATTCAAAATAATTTATAGGGTTGTTAATTAAATTTAGCCGTTAAGTTAATTACTCAGGGCTTTAGTAAATTTGATTAAGTAAAATCATTTGTTTGAATTGGATATAGTAAAATTATATATCATAGCTTTGTGATTTCAATTATTATGTCTTGTTTAGTTAATTGTGAAAATTATTTAATAATAATAGTTAATTAATTGATAGGTTAGGTTAGTCATACATGGTAATTACTAAATTAACTAATTAACAAAAAGTTTAGCATGAGTTTAATAAATTAGTTGCCCTAGTTAGATAATTATTATTTTTTAGTAGTAAATTAGTAATTGTTAATAATTTGACTAATAATCTGATATGTTTTTGTAGAGTTTATGGTATCTGACATGTGATCACCCACTCCCTCCGGATTGGTATAATGATAGGGTTGAAGAACATTTACGATTTACCATTTTCTTGCATGTTTCCCAAATTAGAGTAGTTCAATGTCAGAAAGCACTGGTAAATGCTCTAGTCGAAAGGTTGCATCCAGACACACATACCTTTCACCTTCCTGTTGGTAAATGTACTGTGACACTGGAAGATGTTGCTGTTATTCTTGGTCTTTCAACAGATGGTCTTCCAGTCACAGGGATGACTATGAGTAGTTTTGAAGCCTTAGAGACGGAGTGTTTGCAGCAATTTGGGGTTGTACCGAGGAAGTCGGACTATAGAGCAAGCTGCATAAAACTGACGTGGCTTCGAGATCTAAAAGAATGATTACAGTTGGTTGACAAAACCAGCATGCAGAGGTACGTGAAGTGCCACATTATGTTATTATTTGGTACACTCTTGTTTGGTGACAAGTCTGGGGCATCTGTGTACTAGAAGTTCTTGCCTTTGCTTCGTGATTTTGGCAGTATCGGACAGTACAGTTGGGGATCTGCATACCTGGCACACCTGTACAGGTCATTATGCAGGGCATCTTGTTTTGACTGCAAGAAAATTGATGGTTCGCTAACACTTCTGCTAACCTGGGCTTGGATCCGTCTCCCATATCTAGCGTCGGTTCTTTGGGAACCCCGAAATTTTTTGCTTGCAAACAGATAACATTATCTTACACTTACATCCTATCTTCATATTTATAATCCAATTGTGTTAATGAATTAAGTCATATTAGGTGGCATAACTGGGAGCGTGGAGACCGACGCTAGGTATCTTACGCTTGAGCACTTTAGGAAAGCCTTGGATGATCTCTAGGAAGGCTAGGTGTGTAGTTATTAAAGAAGTATTTAGTTCGGATTTAGTGTTAATGTTATTTGGGTTGTAATCATCTGTTTTCTTTATTTTTCACAGTTTGTGTGGCTTGCTTATGCTGTTGATCACATTGATCCGGACATAATTCCTGCATATATTTACATGCACTCGGTTGTGTGGAGCACTACGGTGCTGTTAGTTTCTTTTGAAATCATTGAGTGGCATGCAAGCGATAGGTTTATGCGACAGTTTGGTTTCGTTCAGGGAGTTCCTCATCAATAACGGAATCTAGACAAGGCACATGGAATGGTCCTGACTGGTCCTAAGAATCTTGACTGGGCCACGGCCACGACTCATTCATTTTGGGTGATGTAGTGGACAAATAGGAATAATCACGTTCTTATTGAGCTTCCTGTGCCTCCACAACATCCCTTGGATATTTACATGTACTGGTACCGTGCAAGATATGACAACCACTTGAACTTGTCGGATTGTATGGGTCAAGAGAATGATGAGGGTAATCAAGTTATGGATTATGACAATGAAGAACAGGAGCCACAGTCACTGCCACCTCCACCTCCACCTCCACCTCCACCTACACAAGAACAACTGCAATCCTCAAACCCATATGTACCTTAAACACAGTTTACCACATCATATCCAATACATCAGTAGTATTGGGGTACTCCATAGTTTGACTCAGGAGATGGAGCATCTTTTAGCTAGTTACTTGGGTTCATGGCTGCAAAAGCAGGCAAATCACAGTACGGCCATCAGCCTGATTTCATGGATGATAGGTATTCCTTGGACGCGATGCATCCATACCGCACTTCCTCGGTTACTTCTGGAGGGTTGGTATTTGGTGACTCTTGTAGGAGTGACGGTGATAGAGAAATTCTTAATAGTCAAAACCCTCGTCATGTTTCAATAGGTCTAATTGAAGAAAATACTAGGACAGTTGAGCTAGAGACGGATGAGTATCTAGTTGATATCCTAGATGACGAGGATGACGAGTAGGATGAAGATGAAGACATGAACGAAGATGAAGAATCTCGTAATGATTATTCTGGTGATGATGATGGTGCAGGTTCTTATTATTGCTTTATTCTTTAGCCAATTGATTATATTATATTCATATATGGTTGATTTGGTTATATTATATACTTGATGGGTCAGTTGATTATATTATATTCATGTATGGTATTTGTGTTGATTTGATTATATTATAAACTTGTTCAGTCAACTAATTAAGTTGTACACAGGTGAGGCACAAACTCCGGCTGAAACAGGGAAAGGATACAATCTCAGGGTTGATCCGCCATGTCGTAGCGCTAATTGATACACTCCATCCGTGTTCAAAAGGATCTCCAAGAAATGCAAGGATCTTGTAGATGACGTAAAGTGGGCAAAGAGAAAGTAGCTTTTGTGTAGTTAGTATTATTATTGTGTATGTCATCAAACACTTTTCTATGTATCGTTTAAATGTTCTATGTATTATTACAATGCATATCATGGAGTACTTTTCTATCGCAGATAACATATAGTAGTTTCATATCAGTTACAATGTTTCAAGTAACATAATTTATACCTTGGATAAGTTATATAGAGTCGCAAATATCATAGACTACTTGGATTTAACGCATAATACATAAATCTACTGAGCATTATTGCCGCACTTGCACCACCTGCCTGACAGCATCTACTACGGCTATGTCCCTCAACTCTACATTGCCTACATCGCCTAGGACGACGTAACATTCGCATGTTCATCTCGTTCAAGAAGCGCGTCATCCTTGGACAACCTTTGGTAACTCGTCTCAGGTACAGATTCGGTACAAATCGAGACCCATTGTAAGCAGGCCACGTAGTGGGATTCTCCAGTGGCCTAAACTTGGCTCGGTAAACCCGTCGAATTTGGTCCATCTTATACACATACTTGAAATACACGAATGAAGTGAGACAAGGATTGTGTTTTGGATGAATTCCTTGAGAGAATCATCTCTCAGCGTCAATATACATATACATATATATATATATATAATCCCTTAATACTAGGAAATACAACAGAATTGATATCTAAAAACAGAAACTATATCAAAACAGAATAACTTATATAAATAAAGCCTATATCTCTCAGAATAACTTATATATAGCATATATCTCTAATCTGATATTCAACACTCCCCCTCAAGCTGGAGCATATAAATCATATGCACCAAGCTTGTTACATGTGTATTGTATCCGAGGACCCCGGAGAGCTTTGGTGAAAATATCTGCAAGTTGATCGTTGGAGTTGACAAAGGCTGTTACTATTTTCCCACTTTGCAACTTCTCCCTTATGAAATGGCAATCAATCTCTATGTGCTTAGTCCATTCACGAAACACAGGGTTGGAAGCAATATGTAAGGCAGCTTAATTATCGCACACCAGTTCCATCTTACTTGGCTCACAAATTTGAAGTTCCTTAACTAATTGCTTCAACCATATAAGTTCACATGTGGCAAGTGCCATAGCTCTATATTCAGCTTCCGCACTAGTTCTTGCTACAACATTTTGCTTCTTACTCTTCCAAGATATCAAGTTTCCACCAATAAAAATACAATAACCAGATGTAGAACGTCTATCAGATGGAGATCCTGCCCAATTTGCATCAGTATATCCAATAATCTGGTTATGTCCTTTATCTTCATACAACAAACCTTTTTCTGGAGCACCTTTGATATATCTAAGGACTCTAACAGCTGCGTCCCAATGACTATCGCATGGGGAGTCAAGAAACCGACTTAGGATACTTGTGGCAAATGAAATATCTGGCCGAGTGACTATCAAATAATTCAATCGACCAATTAATCTGCGATATATCTACCAGGATCTGCAAGAGGTTTTCTTTGATCTGGACTAAGTTTTGTGTTGGGATCCATTGGTGTATCTATAGGTCTAGAATCCAACATTCCAGTTTCTTCAAGAATATCTAGAGCATATTTTCTCTGTGACATATAGATCCCAGCATTAGATTGTGCCACTTCAATTGCTAGGAAATATTTTAACTTCCCCATATCCTTAATCTGAAAGTGATCAAACAAGTTTTGTTTTAACTGAGTGATTCTCTCATGATCATCTCCAGTAATGACAATATCATCCACATAAACAACCAGATATATGGAGGTTGTGGAGGAAGAATGACCGGAGAAAACTGAATGATCTGCTTCACTCTGAATCATGCCAAATTTAGAAATAACAGCACTAAAGCGGCTAAACCAAGCTCGAGGGGATTGTTTCAAGCCATATAAAGATCGGCGTAAATGACATACTAAGCCGGAAGACTCCCCCTGAGCAACAAACCCAGGAGGTTGCTCCATGTATACTTCCTCCTCGAGATCACCATGTAAGAAAGCATTTTTAATATCAAGTTGATGAAGAGGCCAACAGCGAATGGCAGCCATAGAAAGAAAAAGACGAACAGAGGCCATCTTCGCAACAGGAGAGAAGGTATCACCATAGTCCAAACCAAATATTTGAGTGTAGCCCTTAGCCACAAGGCGGGCTTTTAATTGATCAATGGTTCTGTCTGAGCCGACCTTAATAGTATAGATCCAACGACAACCCACAGTAGATTTGTCCGGTGGCAATGGAACAAGATCCCAAGTACCAGTAGAATGTAAGGCAGACAACTCCTCAATCATAGCCTGGCGCCACCCTGGATGTGAAAGAGCTTCTGCTGTTGTTTTGGGTATAGAAACAGAAGACAAAGAGGAGGTAAAAGCATAGTGCGAAGATGATAAACGATGGTAACTAAGAAAATTATAAAGAGGATTAGGATTACAGGTGGAATGAGTACCTTGTCTGAGAGCAATAGGAGGACTACTGCTAACTCCCAAAGAAGGATCCAAAGACGGTTCAACCACGGGTTCAGGAGATGAGTTATCTTGTACTGCAGGCCATGGGCGGCGATGATAAACCTGGAGAGGTTTTGTGGGAATAGGAGGCCCATCTAAGTAAGGAACAGGAAGCACCTCCGTAATGGAAGGTGAAGTGATGTCGGGTGCAGAGAAAAAAAGGGTATTCTCAAGAAAAATGACATCGGCAGACACGAAGAAACGATTAAGAGCTGGAGAATAACAACGATAATCCTTTTGAAATCGAGTGTACCCTAAGAAAACACATTGGATAGAGCGAGTAATTAACTTGTCTTTGCCTGGGTAAGATCATGGATGAAACAAGTACAACCAAAGAGTTGTAGTGGAAGAGAAAAAATGTGCTCATGAGGAAATAAAATAGAATGAAGAACTTGATTTTGCAAAACAGAAGAAGGCATACGATTAATTAAATAATATGCAGTTAGAACAACCTCACCCCAAAACTTAAGGGAAACATAAGTATGGAGAAGAAGAGTGCGAGCAGTTTCAATCAAGTGACGATGTTTACGCTCAGCCACACCATTCTGTTGAGGGGGTATGGGGACAAGACGACTGATGTAGAATGCCTTGGGAGGACAAGTAAGACGAAAAAGGTGCTGAAAAATACTCACGAGCATTATCACTTCGTAAAATTTTAATTGAAGTTTTGAATTGGTTTTGAATTTCAGAACAGAAAGACATGAAATGTGCAAATAATTCAGATCTGTCCTTCATTAAATATAACCAAGTGCAACGAGGAAAGTCATCAATAAAGGTGACAAAATAACGAAAACCAGAATGAGAAGTAACATGACTAGGTCCCCATACATCAGAATGAATAACAGAAAAGGGAGACGCAGCTCGTGTATGACACGACTTAAAAAAGAACTACGAACATGTTTACCTAAATGACAAGTTTGAAATTCTAAGGTAGTAAGATGAGATAAACTCGGGACCATAGCTTGTAACTTCGAGAGGCTGGGATGTCCCAGACGACAATGAACCACGTCCGGAGACTCAACAGCAGCAACAGAAGACACATTAGTAGTGGGTAAGGCAAGCTGATACAGTCCTTGAGACTCACATCCTGTACCAATCGTCTATCCCGTCCCTCGATCCTGCACAATGAAGGAGTCGGCAAAAAAGGTAACAGAACAATTAAGAGAACGAGTAAGTTGGCTAATAGAAATCAAATTGAAAGGACAATTGGGCATGTAAAGAACAGATTTCAAAGGTAATGTAGGAAGAGGAGTAGCTTGACCTATTCCATTAGCACCAATTTTAGAACCATCAGCCAAAGTGATAGAAGAAAGAAATGCAGGGTGTTCAAGTTTAGAAAGGATAGAAGAAGTACCAGAGATGTGATCAGAAGCACCTTAGTCAAGGACCCATGGTCCAAGAGAAGAGGAATGAGAGATACAAGCAACAGAATTACCAGAGTGGGCCACCAAAGCAACGGGAGTAGATGCCTACTTTGAAGCTTGGTACTTGAGAAACTCATCATAATCATTGCCACAGACAAATATCCCTTGTGGTTGTGTGGCGTGTGAACGTCAGATGGCTCATTAGTTTGGACAACATTAGCTACCTTGGTAGGACGACCATGGAGAGCATAACATTTATCTTGAGTATGACCAATCCTATGGCAATAGGTACAACTAAGGCGAGTACGATCACCACGACCATTACCATGACCCCCACGGCCACCGCGAGTGGACACTTGAAAGGACACTTGAGAAGAAGATTGGGATACCAATGCAGTTTGGTCGAAAGTATGGGTCTCAAGAGAGGGGCCGGATTGCAAGAGTCATGCAAATACGTCCTCAAGGGAAGGAACGGGTGAGGTGCCCATTATTTGTTGCCGAAGAGATTCAAGTTCAGCTGGCAACCCAAGTAACGTAAGTACCAAAAATAGCTTTCCCTATTGAGCATGATGGTCATTAGCATTAGACACATAGGGAAGGAGAGTCGAAAACTCTTCCTTGACAGCTTCCACAGCCCCAACATAAGATTCCATATCAGTTCCTTGAAGCTGTAAACTACACAGCTTCTTAGCAACATGGTAAAGTCTTGCAACGTCATTAGTGTATAAAGCTTTAGCACGGTCCCACACCTTTTTAGAAGTTTTGTAAGCTCGAAACATAGTCAGCTTTGGTGGATCAATGGTCTGCCACATAAGGTTACATAGCTGGGCATCAATCTTCTTCCAAGTGGTTTTGTCAGCGGTGCGAACATCATCAACAGATTTGGTAAGGTGGTATTCATAGCCTTGGCCCATGAACCAAAGTTCCACAGAATCAGCCCAAGAAAGGTAATTTTTGGCATCCATCAATATTTCAGAGGTCATTGTAGTAGTTCCAGAAACAACAAATGTTAGAACAGCCAATTTGCCACCATTGGAGTTGGTGTCAGGGCTTACCTCAGAAGACATGATGGCAGACACTCAGAAACGGCTGAAAAACACCTGCAGAAGGGAACGAGGGCCGGAAAAAGCATGGGCAACGGAGCGTGATGTTCACGCGCGTCTGGAGTGGAGGCGCGTGAGGACCACGTGCAGGAAAAGGGGCGGCGCATCTCGGAGCGTGCGGCGGTTGACGGCGGTAAAATTTTGGGGACAGGCCGAATTTAACTTTCTGGTTCTGATTTTGGGGTTGCTTCGGAGTGGGTCTGATGTTTGACAAGGTTTTGGCTGGAAAAATGGTTTTTGACGAAGAGACACAGGTGATAGTGTCAGCTGGTGGGAAAAGGGAACACGACTGAGAGATTGCAGCCGGAAAAGAAGAAAAACAAATAGAAACAAGAGCCGGGTCGGAACCCGCTCTGATACCAACTTGAAATACACGAATGAAGTGAGATAAGGATTGTGTTTTGGATGAATTCCTTGAGAGAATCATCTCTCAGTGTCAATATATATATATATATATAGAAATAAAATCCCTTAATACTAGGAGATACAACAGAATCAGATATCTAAAAACAGAAACTATATCAAAACAGAATAACTTATATAAAGCCTATATCTCTCAGAATAACTTATATACAACCTATATCTCTAATATGATATTCAACACACATCATGAACATACACTTGCCAATCTAGTCGTTGATTTGCACAACATGCAAACACATATTGACAAGGAATTCGGTCCACCTGGAACTCACCGCAGTTACATCGTTGTCGACGGAGGTCGACGGCATACTCCATTCCACTTGGCATTTCACGCACTTCAAAGACCTCATTCTGCCTGTCGGAGCAATTCACCTGGATGTTTCCTGATGCAAGTTGATTTGCATGAAATTTGGAGGTCACAAGCTCAGAAAAAACATGGCCCGCATTAATCCGAGCCTCCGCCTCGACTCTTTTTTGAATGAACAACTCGTTGAGTCTGTAGAAAGTTGCTTTGACAAGTGCAGTGATGGCACCCTTCAAGACTGAGTTGATGTATTCAACGAGGTTTGTCGTCATGTGACTCTATCGGTAACCACCGTTGAATGCCAATGCATACTGTGTGCGGGAGATTCGGTTTAGCCAGTTAGTGTAAGTCTCGCCCCGTTCTCATAAACGTTGGTACCGCAATTCGTACTCGCAGACCGTCCTCGAATATCCTGCACAATAAGAAAGAACAAATTAAAAAAAACCTAATAACAGTACCCTGTTAATAATGAACTTCAAACTACAACAAGGTTACCTATATTGACGACAAGTTTTTCTAGGTATGGTGCCTTGAACTTTCTCAAAAAATTTGACTCTATATATCTGATGCAAAACATGTGGAAAGCTCTAGGAGGTGACCAAGCTCCGTTACTGCGGGCCACAGCTGCATTGATGGATTTGTGTCGATCAGAGATCAATCCCACACCATCCCGAGTCACTACATGTTGTCGGAGCTTACTCAGAAAAAAGTGTCACACATCAGAAGTCTCTCCCTCCACAATAGCAAATGCAATTGGGACGATATTGTTGTTATCATCTTGTGAAACTGCAACCAACAGACAACCCATATACTTTTCATACAAGTGAGTCCCATCTACTTGGACAACTGGTTTACAATGGTTGAATGCTCTAATACAAGGGTAATAACTTTAGAAGACTCGATGCAACACCCGAATATCAGTAATCAACTCATCGCATTGATATGCAAGCATAGTCTCAAAATAGACAACTGCTGATGGCTCCTTATGGCATATGGCCTCAAACCATATAGGCAAAGCTTCGTACGAAACTTCCCAATCTCCAAATATTTTTTTCACTGACTTTTGCTTAGCCAACCATGCTTTCCGATAGCTAATGGTGTAATTGAACTTCGACTGTACTTCCGTAATAACTGATTTCACCTTTATCGAGGGTCAGCCTCAACCAATGGCTTTATTGCTTCTGCAATTGTGTTCAAATCCAACTTCGAATGATCCTGAGAAATGGTTACTCTGGTGTAAGTGTGACTACCATTATACCTCCTTATAACCCAACAATACTTTCTGCTGATCATGCTAACCCTGATAAGTCAATCACAACCTGACGCATACTGCGTACACTTGACATAAAATGTCAGCGGCTCCGACTCATACACCCGGTAGTCTACACCTCTTCGGATAGTATAATCTTTCATCGCCTTAATAACAGCTTCCCTGGAACTGAATTCTATTCCCACGGCAAATTCACCATCTGCGACAACAGGAATTTCTGCCATGATGACAGCCGTAGCATAAATATTTAATACACAAATATTTAATAAGTGCAATTAAAAGTAAATCAATACTCACTACATCAATTTTAATATAATTAATAAACACTAATTAAAAGCATAAGTACATAAATAAATACTAATTAATAAACACTAATTAATATTTAACTTAATCAATAACTAACTACAAATGATATTATTAACTAAACAAACACACAAACAAATGCTAATTACGTATATTATCACATGTCACGTAACTATTTGCTCACATCAATCAATATAAATTATAATAAAATTTTAATCCCTCATGTATACATATAGGCAATTATGTACCTGCATTCGTATACTTTGGAAACTCTGGAGCATGCATGGCTTCCAAGTCCAAAATTCGCATGAAAGACGACTCCTCAAATGGATCGTTTGCGAGTGCATTTGCCACGTCAGTCACATTTGGTGTCATAGTGCCGTCACCTTGGTCTTCGTCTCCGTCTGGACCAACAACTTCGCAATTGCTTTCAAACTCCTCCTCATTGTCGCTGTTGTAATCTTCCCGTTCAATATTTCGGTTGGCTTCAGACTGTTCGAATTCAACATATGCCTTAATGAACGATATCTGACCGCGACTTTCAATGTACATTGAGAACATCTCTTGCATGCTCGCTTCATTAGTTACATATTTCGTCTGAAATTGAACGAATCTACCAAATACCGGTATGGGATACCTGTATAAAATACATGATATTCTTTTAGACAACCCAGATTCTATCTTCTCACAAATCACACATTTTAGTTCCTCGAATGAGATTGTGAATGGAATAACAATATCTAACAGATTTTCACAAATAAATTCCACTCCTTTAAATGTTTCTAACAAAATTCGTCCAAAATAATATACTTTCAGTAAGACTCTATCATCCATTTTTGTCACTCACATGAATTAACTTCACTCTCAAATTATTTTCCTACCTTCGAAAGAACAGAGAAAGATAGATGGAGGTGCTGAGGGAAGAAGACGATGAATTGAAGAACTCCTATAATCAATCCAATACGAGCTACCCACACTTATATATTGTTAAAAAATATATTATAATCAACTCAGACCCAGCGATTACCGTTAACGTATTCAAAAAATATTTATTAATCAAATTCGGACGGTCCGATTTGATTTTAGAAAAAAAAAACAAATTTACTAATCTAACGTCCGATTAGTCACTCCAGAAATTCAAATTTTTCCTCCCTCACAATTCGGACCATCCGATTTGGTTATCCAAATTTATTTTGCACAGAATTCGAATGATCCAATTTCTACCATCAGGTTTCGACAAAAACTGTCCCACATCCATATATAGCATCCCCATATTTCATATCAACACATAACATACATATGGCTGGCATATCTAAAATAATGAACCCTTTAAATAGTGTATTTAATATATCTTCTAAGACAATATAAAGACAAAAATAATAAAAAGAAAAAAATGACATAATTTTTCTGTATATTTTTTTTTAAATACTTTTGTCTCACAAAACTCACATTTTGTGAGGATAAACAAAGACCATAAATAGGTAAAAATAACCAAAATCAACCTATTTAGTCCAAAATATTTTATTATTATTGTATATGTGTTGTCTTTCTTATATTTTCAATTTTTATAAGATGATCAAATTAATTTCCTATTTTCTATATTGCTCAAATTATTCCTCTACTTTCAGGAAAGTTTTCAAATGATCCAGTGCACTTTTTTAGAACTCTAATGATCCATGTACGGTAAGGTTACAAGTTAAATATTTGTCTTGTATACATTATGTAATATCCTTATTGTCCCTGAAATAAAGTGAAAAGTGACCACAAGGACAATAATCTGTGATCAGCTTAAAGGAAAAATGAAGTCAAATTGCATTTGAGCCAGTTGCATTACGATCTGAAGCCATTGGACTTTATTTTATTTTTTTGGTCAAAGAGGAACTGGGCCTAAAAAGAGAAAAATTCAAGGAATCTGTGCATATATAAAATTTTAGAAAGCTTTATTTTATTTTTTTGGTCAGGGAGGAATTGGGCCTAACAAGAGCAAAATTCAAAGAATCTGTGCATATACAAAATTTTAGAAGGCAAGGATTTGGTTATGCGGGCCTTTGTGTCATTGTTGCAATTGTTTGAATAATGATGGTGTTGATGTTGCAGTTAGGGGGTAAAAAATGAAACCCGTTATATCAAAGATGCATGGAGGGACGGTGGGGCAAGGTTAAATTATTTTTGCTAAGAAATTGAAAACATTGTCATTTTCAAAACTCCCAGTTCCCTAATGTTTCGGTGACAACCCACCCGTGGAGTCTCGGAGGTTGGCCTCACCCCTTATCGTCTCTCTTCTCGGTGTGTGTCTTTCCTGACATTGTGTTTTTGAAGCTGCGCGAGCTGTATCACGGCGGTTGTGGGTGTCGCATGCAACCCGTGTCGTCTCTGACAAATTGCTTACTTTTAACCCCGGGACAAACCGCTTGTAACTAAAGGTCACCACTCACCGTTGCGGAGGGAGGCAGAGGGCTAATGAAAACGAAGTCGAGCAGAGGGCAGACGACGACAACGGCGACCATAGGACACAAGAAGACGAAAGCGAGCACATGCGAACCTGGTCAACAAAGACGATGGCGGTGGTGTGGAGGATACGGTTGCCGTATCAGCCTTTGGAGTTTGGAGGGTAAAGTTGGCAGCGTTGCTTTCTGATTCAGGAATGGGGCTGGAAGAAGAAGTGACTGAGTGAGGTGGTGAAGATGCTTGGCTTTCGTTAGGGTTTTTTTGCCCCACAGCATTACCAACCATCAAAACTTAAACAACACATGGCCCAAGCAATCTCCATACTTGTTGAAAAATTCAAAAAATTCAAAGGCCCATGCTTTTTAGTCCAAAAAAATCCCACTCACTCCAACGGCTCTACTTGTAAGCTGAGTTTAAAGATGCGGCTCTTAAAAGTGATAGCAAACATGACATGTGACCTCAATGTCAATACCGCTGTTGGTATTCAGGTCAAGCATTTAACAGGTTTACGGAACAACCTACACCATCCGTCTATGATACTAGCACATAATAATTCCAATAAATTTACACCATCAACATTTTTAACTATATATCTCAACTGTACTGCAGCATGGCATAGCAAAATACTAATAAAGCAGTTAACACTTTGTTGAAAAGCTGACACAACTATCACCTATCATGTCATTAGACAAGCAATATTTCAATCAATTTGGTATTTGATTTTTCTGTTCATGAAAACTAAGATACCAACTTGTTATCTCTATAAATTTTTGGCATTTTATATTCGTTAGAAACTGTTGCATGTATTTTAAAATTTAAAAAATTAAAGGTGTGTTTGGTTAATTTTTTATTTTTTAAATTTTGTGATAAAAAATAAAAATAACAATAAAATTTTATTTTTTTCATTTTTTTATTTTTTTCACAAAATTTAAAAAACAAAAAATATTAAAAATAAAAAAAACGCAAGCCAAATGCATCCCAAGTGTTTGAATTATTTGTGCTATGGTCTTTGGGTACAAATTATTGAATATGTTTTTTCAGAACATTCACATTTATGTGTTATTTTAATAAAGAGAAGATGAAAAAAAAATAGAGAAATTTTTTTTTATTTGGATGAAAAGAAAAGTGAAAACAAAGAAAATCATCCCAAGGGCACAAAATTATATTAATACTCTGAAGGTTACAAAAGACTTAAAAAAAGGAGAGTTGAATCTATCTCATTTTTTTTATTTTAATGATTAAGTGTGTGTTTAGATTACAGTTTGCAAACTGTAGTTTGTATAAAATTAATTTTGTAAATTTGATTTTAATGAAAAATAAGTTTGTGTTAATGTGATTTATGTTTGGCAATCTTTATATCAAAATAGATTATAGTAAAATAAATATTGTCTGAATTATACTACTCAAAATCACTTTTAGATAAAAAATTACTAAAAGAGACATCAATTTAAATAATTTTTTATATTATTCTATTATTTTATTTTAGATATGTGAATAGATGTGATTAAGAGACATGATAAAACACTAATAAAATACATAAAAATTATAAGAAATATCATAAAAAAATTCATATAATAAAAAAAATTCATATAAACTACAATAAAGAATAAAAATATAAAAGATAGTATTATACATTTTATAATGTTAAAGAAAAAATTGTTCTATAATTTTTTTAGTATGGTTAGTACGTACTTTTTAATTTAGTATCATTTTGGATTATAAATTTTTATTATCTATGACTTTTTTGTTACTTATAATTAGTATATAATAAAGACGAAAATAAAGTACGGTCAGAAGTACAATAAAAACGAAAAAAATCATGCAAACATAATATATAATAATTATGATCAACAACATATATTATATAAAAAAAGTTACAATAAAAAGTAAACAAAATTCATATGAATAAAACCAAATAAAAAAATAAAAAAATTTATACACAACATAAATATAGTATAATAAAAGATAGAAAAAAGAATTTATATAAACAAAAAATAATAAAAATATCATAAAAATTAATAAAAATAAGAATGTATATAAAAAATAGTTGTCATATAAATAAAAAAAATATAATAAAAATATAACATCATAGCACTAAAAAATAACATCAAAACACTAAAAAAATAATATAAAAAATATTTATCATATAAATAAAAAATATAATAAAAACATAAAAATTAAAATATAAAAAAATACTAAAAATAATTAAAAAATTAAAATATTTACCTGGGCTGTGTTTGAAATAAATTTGTATGAAAAAAAAAATGGAATGAAGAACATACACAAAAACTATTGTAAAAGTTATATGGTTATTTGTATCTTTTTTATAGAAGAAAACGAAGGGTAAGGTTGGTAGAAAAGGAAAAAAATTCTCTTCTAATTTCTCAATGGTAACCAAACTTCCCCAACGTGAACGCAGAGGCTAGAATTTTTTGCTTCAGATAAACGTACGTTTAGAGGTGAAAGTACTTTTGAGTTGAGAGTTTCAAAAAGTTGTCAAACATAAAAATGGAACGTTCAACACACTCAAACGAACTTCTCTCTTCCCCAACGTAAATTCCAAACACACTCTAAATCTTTGAAACCAAACTTCAAACTTGAATACTGTTTGAATTGTGCAGCGAAAAATTTAAAAGACAATTTTGTTTTATCTCATAAATTTCAGAAAACAGAACATAAAAAGGAAGGAAGAAGTTGACATAGTCATATATCCTGATTAAGTGACAATTTAAGAAAATTTAAGTGACAATTTTGTCTTGTGCTATGCAATTTACATCCATTCTCCACCACAACAGTGGTGAAATTTTTACTATAATCAATGTATTACATACACCAATTCCTTAGGATTTACACAATCCTTTCTAAACTAAACTTGACTTGGTTATACTAATACCTAAACCCTTTACACTACGTGCTTACCCAACTTAGCAAGGGACACCCTACAAGTACAAGACACAAGACAGAAAATACAACCAACAAAAATCTGAAATCACACTTGACTTTTTTCTCAAGTGTTTCACTCATCTTTTTTCACTCTTTGGCTTTTATCAATATCTCACTTTCTTGCCTTTTACCTCAGAAAGAAACTAAAAGAAAATATACATTGAAACTGAAATATAAAACAATAAAAATTGAAGGAGATTGATGCATAACAGCCTTTGTTGCTATAAGTTGAACCGGATTTAATTATCTCTGATGAAGCTCTTCATCTTAGCAGAATATTTCTTTAACTTAGAAACACTGTCCAAAACGTTGAACTCTTCACACTTCACAATGAAGCTCTCCCAAAAAATCTCAAATTCTGGTTCTCTCTCATTCTCTTTCCTAACCGGAAATAATTTTTCTTTTGTACATTATTCGGGATCACAATTAGGGTTTCTCTCAAGTCAACTTCTTATATTTTGAGTTTTGATAAACTATTCCTTCTCTTTTTTCAATCAACCTCTAAATTAGGGATTTTAAAACTAGTCCTTTTTGCTTGACCGAAGACCTCATAGCAGCGGAAAAAATCTTGTTTAGTGGTAAACTCAAATCCAAACCCTTAAAGATGTGTTTTGGTCCTAAGTAATAAATTGAACATTTGATTTACATCAGTGATTATCAGAAATAACTTTCTCTATATATTTCAAATTGGCGTTGTAAAAATTTAACGAAAGAGTGAACAAAATAAATTACATGTAAATAGAAATAAATTATCATTATTCTCTGATTTAGTTTAACTTAATTTGATTTGGGTAATTAAACCTTTACTTTCTTGATCTACTTTTTTCTTTCTTTCTTTTCTAATAAATGAAAAAAAAAAGTTTTCTCTTTTTCTCTGATTCTGACCGAAATAAACTTGTGAACGTTGACTTTGGATAATTTCATCTGAGAAGAACCACCATCTTGGGCTTAGATTGGCTTGATTTTTTATTCAATCCAACTAATTTCTTTGTTTTATTTTTTTGGACGTTGTTTGTTGATCAAAAAGAAACTTACCAACAATTTATGTTTCTTGGTTCTATTGGATTGGACTGTTGCTTCTTTAATTTTTGACCTGGATCACTAAGTAAAGCAATCAAAATATTTATAAAGAAATGAGATTTAAAAAAAATAGAAATGAGATTTAAAAAACAAGTTTGTCACTAAGATTTTTATAAAAATAACGAAACAAGACGTAAAGTGCGAAATTTTTCGTAAAAATATTTAAAAAAAATTTTAAAAAATGCCACTTAGATTTTTATAAAAATAAAAAATAAAAAAAAAAGAGTAGCACACGACCCAAGCTGAAGAAAACGACCCTCCCAACCACCATTCACCTTTGTCAGCGTTACTTTTGCTTCTGCTACACTTCGGTAACACACTTCCGTTCTTCTCCGTATCCACCTGGATTCGCTTTTCTTTGATTCAAGCTCTGATTTATCAACTCATGATTATGAATTGATTCCGTAATTGGATTAAATGCCTTCGCCACATTTCATTTCTTTATTATTATTATTATTATTATAAGTATTCGGATTCACAGTCATCGATTTTGTTGAAATCATTATCAATTTATGTATCCACGCTATTACTTGGATTCCTGCTTCATTTCTATCCTCTACACCTGAAAATAAGGAGGCATGTATGTAACAACGAAATATCACAATTAGTAGTTTGAATCAACTTTTGGTTAAACTGTGAATACCCATTTTTCTCTTTCTTTCTTGGCTGCTTATGATTATTTTCAATACTTGATTAAGTGCAAATATTTTTGTTATAGAATTGACTGAACCATTGGATTTGATTGGTTACTCGTAATTGCAGAGGATAACAAGAGAAATTGGGGGTGATGGCATCTTTCTGGGATAGCTACAAGGAATTTTGGTCGGAGAGGTTCTCCTTTCTTAGCAACTATTCCAACGCTATCCAACGCGATAGGCCACTCCATCCTTGGACTGATTCTGATGTTGATCAGTTCATTGCTTTGGATCCTGTTCATGGACCTGCTGTAATGATTCTATCACTTTATTTATCCGTATATATGTAATTTGATTTTGTTTTGGTTTTGATGTTTTCTGCTTTAATTGATGGTGCAATGTGATGTTGTGCATATCTTTAGAGGACCCAAGTCCATATACTTTTCAATTGGAAGTAAAAACTCCCTATTTTCTTGGTTAGTTTTGAACTCAAAGAACATTAAGTTGTGTTTGGCAAGTGTATCATGACAGGAAATATGGTGACAAGATAGAAAAGTTAGGTCCCTATTCCTTGTCCTTAGTTTTTGGATGGTTGGAAAATCACGCAAATTGTCTGTGAACAGAGAAATGTTGATTGTTTCTGTCTTTATTTCGTTGTCCAAACAAGTTTGTGTCTCCTATTGTTTAACCTGAAACAGTTACCAAACAAGCTTATTTAGTTTTTCAGTTCATATTACTGTAATTAATGTATTGTAAATGATTGGAAATTCAGATATGTCATGTTTCCTTCTGTGTCAATTATTAGATGCTAAGGTGAGGTGAGTGTCTTGTGAAAAACTTGTTCTTTCTTTTCCTCAGGCAACTCTTGGTATTCAATAAGAATCTGTTTCTATGTTTGTTGAATTAAAATTAGAATATACATGTCGTCTCTTCTTTGTATTAGTATGTTGTATGACACTTCTTAAGCTCTATCTATAGTTTATTTGATATTCAACTGTACCTGAATTATTTTTTCCAAATGTTTTCTCTCTTGCACATATGTTTATGTTGGTCATCCTTTTCCATCATTAATCATTAACTCTAAACAGCATTGTTGTCATCACATATTATAGAAGAGACCATAATCTGAGGGTGATCATTCTTTCTATGATCCAAGTGGACCAAAGAACTGAACCTGTTTCCAATGCCAAAGATGATTGTTGATCCTCTTGAAATACCTTTTTGCTCTTCCAAGAAGAGGAAAAAGAACATTGTGTAGTGCTAAAATATACGTTATAGCTCATGTCAAATCTTAGTTTCTTAGTATATAGCCAATAACATCAAATCATAGTTGCTGATCTCCAACCCCTTTTTTCACAATAATTCTTTATGGTTGTCGAATTCTACGATATAGTTTACTAAATTGTCTTTCTGTGTTCGTCAATTCATGAACTGGAACATATAGTCGGTCTTATGTTTTTACCTCATGTTAGCTGTCATCTGAAGCACCAGAGTGATTTTCTTTTTTCCATCTCAGTTGAAAAGTGCTAGAGATGCAGTAAAATTTGGCATCACTGGAAGTGCTTTGGGAGCAGCATTCACTGCAGGCTACGCATGGAAATATTCAAGAAGTTTGCATGGTAATCCCCTACTTTTCATAACATTGAAACATTTTTTCTATAACATACTATGCTTTTGGATTGATCTTAATTTGATCATCTTATTGTAAGCAAAGCTGTCATCATCCTCGCTTGTTTAGATACTTGTCTTGGTTGAGTCCAAATTAGTTTTATAATATTTTCTGTTAGAAGTATGGCAGTTATGACAGCACTTCATGTTAAATGTTAATATTTTACTTTTATTTTCCCGATTGTGTTGCACAGGTGCTGCACTTTCTTTTCTAGCTGGAGGTGTATTTGGGTGGACGTTTGGGCATGAAATTGCAAATCATGCACTTCAACTCTACAGGTTAGATACACTGGCTGCAGAGGCTAAGTTTTTGGAATGGTGGAAAAATAAGAGCGAATGAGGCTAGTAGATCTATTAGCTGCTGGTGTGTCAGAGTGCAACTTTTGTTCTCCTTTCAGGAAGTTTAATCTCAGCGTTTGCTGTACAAATTTATGTTAATTGAATAAATGCTTCTTTATGACATAGGTCAAGCTTTTCAACTAGTTTGATGCATCACCATAAAGCAAATTGTGACTTTAAGTGCCAATTCCACCCTATTCTGTTCTTACTTCTTAGTTATTTGCATTATCATCAGATCTGTCTGGTCTTTTTAGTAGTTTGTCTAGAGACCAATAGACCATAGCAGTTGGCATATTAAATTTAGGACGTTGAGGTCACCATCATGCCAGTAAGAGATGATCCAGCCAAGCAAGTGGTCTGCTTTGAAGGTGCCGAGGAGCAAGGGGTGGGTTGGCGGGGTCCTGTGTTGAATAGGGGTGCTCGCGGTGCAGTTTGGATTGGCTTTGAGTTAAAAACTCATCTGATCCAAACACTAATTTTACTTGCCGTGTGGTTTTGAATTGGATTTTTTTTAAAGGAATCCAATTTAATTTCAAGTGGCTTGGATTTGATTGGATTTGCGATTTTGTAAATTAAAAAAATTAAATATGTATAACAAGTTTCAATATCAAATTTTAAAGATCAACAATGATATAACAAGTTTTAAAAATATCTTAAAAAATTAACAATAACATTATAGAAATAAAATTATAGAATAATTAAAATAAATAAATAAATCTCATTTTGAATATAAAATTGTTACAATGGGTAACCAGAGATTAATGGGCTGGATTCATTAGGTTGGCCCAATCGTGAGGGAAGATTCCGAGCAGGCTTGCACCTTTGGGGCATCCGTCCGACTTGTGAGCATGAGTGAATGGGGTGGTACCTGCAATGACACTCTAATGCCTAAGTCGGCAAGGGTGTGAGCAGGTCTAGAGAGTATTGGGACTTAGAGATACCTGAGGGATGTCAGTGTATTTATAGTGGTGAACCAATAACCACCGTTGGAGTAGTTCCACCTTTTAAGGTGGATAACTGTCACTTTATCTTAGGGAGGTTGCGATATGGCTCCTGGAAGTGGGTTGAGAGATTTTAGGGGCAGTTATTATCTGCCAGCTAATCTTCGCTTCCGACTTCCTTAGAGCAAGTCGTGGTGAGCACCGACTTCTTAGGAGAAAGTCGGTGCACTGTGAGGTTCAACCTTGTGGGTTGGGCCTGTCGTTTGGACCTGGGCCTTAGCGTTGGCCAGGGTATGAACAGTGCTTCTACTCGAGCCCAAAATTAATGGATTAAAAGAAAGATCTAAAACACCATAGAATAAGGGAGGAATCCACCATAAGAGCGATATCATCGGCAAAAAGCATAAATCATGGTACATGTTCTTGGATATGCTATGTGAGTACTAGACTAATGTGAAAAGGTAAGGACTTAATGATTATCCCTAGTGTAATCATATACCAATAGGAAATTTCTCTGTAACACCACATTGACTCTTCACACTAGTTGTAATCCCATTATACATGTTTTTAATTACACAAATATATGCGATCCTTACTCTCTTACTTTCTAAAACCTTCCATAAGACCTCCTTTGGTACCCTATGGTACGCTTTTTCCAAATCAATAAACACCATATGTAGATCCTTTTTATTACCACAATATCTCTCAATTACCCTTCTTAACAGATATATCGCTTCAGTGGTGGGATCTACCTAGCATAAAACCAAATTGGTTCTCAGTTACTTGTGTCTCTTGTCTCAACCTCCGTTCTATCACCTTTTTCCATAACTTCATAGTATGACTCATGAGCTTGATTCCTCTATAGTTTTCGCAACTTTGTATATCCCCTTTATTCTTGTAGATAGATACCAAGGTGCTCTTTCTTCACTCATCTCACATCTTCTTAGACCCTAAAATCTCATTAAAAGAAATAAAATAGATTAAAAATACACACATACACACACATAAAAATTATCTATAAATCTCTTCTGCCACTATACTTTTATTTTCTAATCAAACATACGCATTTACATTTTTTTGTTCTTTTAAAGAAAAATAATTTTTAATTTCTTTTCTCCTTTAAAAAGAGATGTGCTTTTAGCATGTTGCTGTAACTTGTGTAGGAGAAAAATAAACAGATATGTGAAAATAAGAGATGAAGTTGAAATTCACAGCAAATAAAGAGTTGATTGTTGAAAAGTTGTAAAGCTATTCTACATGCTAGAGTAATCTAATTATCCTGTATATTGAGGTAAATTCATGTCCCTGCCGTGCTTTCATATTCTATCTTGCATATAATGTTGTGATGGAGATTTCATTGGCTGAAAACAATGTGTGATTTTGCATCAAAGAATCTGCTTCAATTGTAACACCTCTTTCAGTATAAAAACCAGGAACCTTTGGCTTGGGCAGTAATTTCTCACCATTCAACATTAGAACCACTGATGACATGTCTGGTCTATCTTCTGGTCTTTGTTGCACACATAACAGGCCCACTTGAATGCATCTTTTTACTTCAAGTGGTGTGCATCCTTCCTTTAACACTTCATCTAGCAGTTCCAATGGCTTCTCATCAGTCCATAATCTCCATGCCTGAAATTTTGGAACTTGAATTAGTGAACTAGAAGAAATCTGAATTGAACTATTTAATTACTTCCCTAGTTATTTTGCTTACATGTCCAAGAAGGTTAAGGTAGTTTTCTGGATCTGAAAATTCTCTATTCTTCTTCCCACTTATCAACTCTAGTAGTATGACACCATAGCTAAAAACATCAGACTTCATTGAATATTGTCCATGTACTGCATACTCGGGAGGCATATAACCACTGAAAGTCCAATATGAAACTAAGATAAATACAAATGAAATCTAAAAGAGTTGTGATTAGATTGAAAATTACTTACTATGTTCCAGCTACCCTGTTCGTGTTAGCCTCAAGCTGATCGCCTAAGAATGTTCGAGCTAGGCCAAAGTCTGATATTTTAGGATTCAAATTTGCATCTAACAGAATATTGCTAGTTTTTAGGTCTCTATGAATAATCCTCAGTCTAGAATCTTGATGAAGATAAAGAAGTCCCCGAGCAATGCCACTGATAATGTTGAAACGCTTAAGCCAATCTAGCATCTTCTTTCTGATTTCATCTTATCAATTAGGCAAATGTGCTTAGTATATAACTTGAACTTGTAGAATAAAAATAACACAAGCCATACATAAGAAATATTATAGTTGCAACATATGCTTTAGAATATATAGTGAGCGAGTCTTACCAAAAACAAAGTAGTCTAAGCTTTTGTTTGGCATGTATTCATAAATCAATATTTTTTCTACTCCTTGAATGCAACAGCCAAGAAGCTTTACAAGATTACGATGTTGAAGTTTGGCTATCAATGCCACTTCATTTTTAAACTCTTCTAAACCTTGTTTAGACTTTTTTGAAAGCCTTTTCACAGCTAACTCTTGGCCATTTGTTAGTGTGCCCTGAAAAACAATCATTTGGTATTGTTAGTCACTTAGAGATATTTTAATAAAAACAAAAGTACTTGAATGAATGGCTTTTATTTTACCTTGTATACTGATCCAAAACCACCTTCTCCAAGTTTGTTACTACTTGAAAAGTTCTCTGTTGCCTTAACTAAGACTGAGAAATCAAATATTGGTAGCTCAGTGACCTTCTGTCCTTGTCTGTTTCTTTGAATTATTCTTGCAACTCCTAATTGATTAGAAAACAACAGTGAGTAAGATCATGAAAAAAACAACTTTGCACTTTTCCTTTTGGGGACTGTGACATAAGGTAAATTATATTTGTGACAATATTTACCTGAATTTTTTATTATCACTATGCTAACAGATGTGATTAATCCGAAAAGAGTCGCACCAATTGCAATTCCTACCTTCTTTTTCTTCAAATATCCATGGTCATTACCTGCAACATGACCAAAGATATGCAGACCATGATTACTCGCCAACTTGTGGTACAAGAATTTTGTCGAATGAGGCTGAAGTGATCTTATCTTGTTTCTTAAGATTGAGTGGAAAAGGGAATGCACTTAATTTAGGAAATAAATACTGTAGAAGAATCTTGTAACTATTCAGTTGGAGGATCTTAGTTATCTTTGAAAAATGCCATAATCCACAATAATTAGAATTGAAAAGGAAACAAAAAAAGAGAGAGAGAAAGATGGGATAGGTACCTAATTCCGAAGTAGGGACTTTGATATAAATATCTTGACCAGCTCTTGAGAATTGTACCATGTCAATAAGATGATTAAACCAAAGTAGACAACCACTTCCTCCATTACGGATATCCAAATTTGCATAAGCAACACAAGAACAGTTTTTTAGGCAAATATTTTCACATTCCTTGAGATTCATGGTCTTGTTATACCATGAGGATGAAGTGTCTGGCACTTTTATATCTGTGTACCTTAAGAAGCTATTAGTGTTATTACAATCCAGTGAAGTCTTCCTAACACAACCATCAGACCAATTTGACATATTCCATTGTTGGGGGAACTTGGGAACATATCCTTTTAGGCATTCACATGATGCAAGGTTAGCATCAACCTTGCATATAGCATTTGAACCGCAAAAGGCATAACTTCCACACCCATTGTATCCATCAATTGTGGCAAGTTCCAACTCAGTTCTTGTTTGATTTTTCCAAATAGTACCTATTGAAGTACCTGAAGGTTGTAGTTTATACAGGTAGAAAATTGATCTATCAAGTATTTCAAACTTCCAAGACACCTCAGTTTTGTCCAATATAAAATCCTGTCTATATTCATCTTCCTGGGTTGGATATCCAGTGAAATAAAGGCCATTAAATGTCCCTGTTCGGAAATATTTAACAGATCCTTTCCATTGTATTAATTGTGGATATCCTCTAGGATCAAACTTTATAGAATATTCTCCTACAGCAGGATCCTCTGCACTTTTCCAGGATGACATAGATATGTCAAAACCAGTAACTAAGTTCAATCCAAGCTTCATTCCTGGCATCAGTGTATCACATGGATAATCAAAACTTTGCCATAAAAAGTTTTTCTCCTCTGTACTTTGTCCATTTTTCACTACAAGATTTCCCGAATCCAAGAGTTGTGCAATTAAGCTCCCCAAAGTGTTGCCTGAGGTGTTGGAAGACCAAATGGTGCTGTTAGTGCCATTCAGAAACTGTAGATTCCCCTTCTTGCTTAGTGTCAAAACACCTGATGAGTTACTATGAATTGGTATCTCTCTGTTTGCCACCCACACAACTGTTGAATTCCCTGATGCATCTCTGTACCACACACCTAAGTATCTATTTGTTGGAATGCCAGGACTAAAGAAACCCAACTCAAAGCTTCCACCAGCAGAAACCAAAGTCTCACCATCTTGGATAGATTGACCTACTTCTAAACTGTCTCTTGAAGTGATTGTTCTCATGCAGGACATGAGAAGTAATGAAATAAACAGCATCCTTAAGTTTTCAATCATTTGTAGAACTTCTAAACGGTGAGTTTTAGCAAAAACTACATATGCATTGTATGATTGTCCTTCAGCAGCATGAGCACATACATAGGAGGTTGAAAGTCTTCCACTGTGAAATAAATAAATTTATGTCAAGTCCTTATTGTGTCATTAGGCTTATGTGTACATTTGGTTGTCTCAATCAGCCCTCCCAGCAAGGCTTGGACTTTCAAAACTCAAAAAGGATGAGTTTTATTAATATATTTTCATGATTATCTTATGTTGTTCAAAACATCTTTTTCTTTCTACTAATGTCATGTTAGCAACATCGCTCACTTGGCAAGATATTAGAATCAACCACTCAGTTTTTGTCAAATCAACTATTATTTCTAAATCAGCAGAAAAAAGAATATACAAAAAATTGTAGTCAAATTTGTAACATTCAATCCATATCCATATATTTAGTATATCTCACCGTTATAAACAATACAATAAATTTATAACTCCAATAATTAATTTGTTAATTTCTATAAATTACTCATTAAATATAATAAACATTCATATTACAAATGTAATAATAATATTAATAAATATAATAAATTTTACGTTACAAATATCAAATTCCATACTGTTTGAATTACTTATATAAGTTTTTTATCACTATTCCTTCAAATGACATCAAATTTAGTACAAAAAAATTATTTACTAACTACACAATATCTCAAACTTACTCAATGGAGCATCATTCTTTGGACAATATCACCAAACAAAAAGACAATTGGTTTATCAAAGTTCGCATGGTTCATCTATGGGAAACATTAACACCCACAAATGAAGAAGAGTCTCTTTACTTAGAAATGATTATATTAGATGAAAAGGTACAAAACAAACATATTTATTATATTTTTAAATTGAATTTACGAAAAAAATACTTTAATTGTTTTTGCTTTTTATACTTTTTATATTATTTTATAATACTTTATATATAATTGTATTTTAATATCGTTAAAATTATACTTCTTTTAATATGCTATTCACTGTTCCTTTTTAACTAATTATTAACTATGATTTACTAACACTGCAGGGAACACATCTTCATATAATTGTGAAGAGAAATATGATGAACAAATTCAAATATTTGTTACAAGAAGAAAAAGTCTATACTATAAAAAATTTAAAAATAGAAGATGCAAATGATTTGTATAAGCCAATTAAAGATACAATGAAAGCAAATTTTTTACCCACAACTGTGAAAGAAATTAAAGATCCAATTTTGAACAATTTCCAAGACTATTTTGAATTTGCATCACTTGAGACATTGTCTAAAAGAGTGGGTCAGAAAAATACTAATAGGTAATTTCATTTTATACTATTTTAATTATTCTTATTAAAAATAATTTATTCAAAAAAAATCTACACATTTTTGTTCTTTTTATTGTAGATGTCATTGGAAAACTACGTTACAAATTCAAAACACATATTTGGAAGACATGCAAAGATGGAACAAACAACATAATAGAAAGTACATACAACTCAACAATTTATAAATAACATGCCTTCACAAGAATCTACGACAGAAAGAAGAAAGCAACAATTTTAACAATAACCAATAAAGAAAAAGGAGGACGAGTGCCACTTAAGAAGACTAAGTCCATCAACTAAAACAAATGTAAAAATTAAATCACCAAATAAAAATGTCACTTTGTACAACTCCAATATTCAAATCTTTTGTACTACAAATTATTTTAAACAAAGCACCTTTCAAATTTAACTTTAATTTACACATTTAATTTAATTCTACAAAACATAGTCATTTTTAATATTTATTATATACTATTATTAATTTACCATCTGCGCATTGCGCGAGTCTCATTCTAGTTAAACTTTATATCACTTCCTGTGAGTGGTTGGGGGAATTATAAATAATTCCTAAAAATTTTAAGATGGGAATATCATATTTCCATGTTTGGTTCAAAGTTTGAAAAGTTATTCCTAAGCAAACACACGCATTTACAATTGTTTGTTCTTTTATTTCTCTTCTCCTTTAAAAAGAGATGTGCTTTTAGCATGTTGCTGTAACTTGTCTAGGAGAAAAATAAACTGATATGTGAAAAGAAGAGATGAAGTTGAAATTCACAGCAAATACAGAGTTGAAAGGTTGGAAAGCTATTATGCATGCTAGAGTAACCTAATTATCCTGTATATTGAGGTAAATTCATGTCCCTGCTTTGCTTTTTCATATTCTATCTTGCATATAATGTTGTGATGGAGATTTCATTGGCTGAAAACAATGTGTAATTTTCCATCAAAGAATCTGCTTCAGGTGTAACACCTCTTTCAGTATAAAAACCAGGAACCTTTGGCTTGGGCAGTAATTTCTCACCATTCAACATTAGAACCACTGAAGACATGTCTGGCCTATCTTCTGGTCTTTGTTGCACACATAACAGGCCCACTTGAATGCATCTTTTTACTTCAAGTGGTGTGCATCCTTCCTTTAACACTTCATCTAGCAGTTCCAATGGCTTTTCATCAGTCCATAATCTCCATGCCTGAAATTTTGGAACGTGAATTAGTGAACTAGAAGAAATCTGAATTGAACTATTTAATTACTTCCCTAGTTATTTTGCTTACATGTCCAAGAAGGTTAAGGTAGTTTTCTGGATCTGAAAATTCCCTATTCTTCTTCCCACTTATCAACTCTAGTAGTATGACACCATAGCTAAACACATCGGACTTCATTGAATATTGTCCACGTACTGCATATTCGGGAGGCATATAACCACTGAAAGTCCAATATGAAACTAAGATAAATACAAATGAAATCTAAAAGTGTTGTGATTAGATTGAAAATTACTTACTATGTTCCCGCTACTCTGTTCGTGTTAGCCTCGAGCTGATCGCCTAAGAATGTCCGAGCTAGGCCAAAGTCTGATATTTTAGGATTCAAATTTGCATCTAACAGAATATTGCTAGTTTTTAGGTCTCTATGAATAATTCTCAGTCTAGAATCCTGATGAAGATAAAGAAGTCCCCGAGCAATGCCACAGATAATGTTGAAACGCTTAAGCCAATTTAGCATCTTCTTTCTGATTTCATCTTATCAATTAGGCAAATGTGCTTAGTATATAACTTGAACTTGTAGAATAAAAACAACACAAGCCATACATAAGAAATATTATAGTTGCAACATATGCTTTAGAATATATAGTGAGTGAGTCTTACCAAAAACAAAGTAGTCTAAGCTTTTGTTTGGCATGTATTCATAAATCAATATTTTTTCTACTCCTTGAATGCAACAGCCAAGAAGCTTTACAAGATTACGATGTTGAAGTTTGGCTATCAACGCCACTTCATTTTTAAACTCTTCTAAACCTTGTTTAGACTTTTTTGAAAGCCTTTTCACAGCTAACTCTTGGCCATTTGTTAGTGTTCCCTGAAAAACAATCATTTGGTATTGTTAGTCACTTGGAGATATTTTAATAAAAACAAAAGTACTTGAATGAATGGCTTTTATTTTACCTTGTATACTGATCCAAAACCACCTTCTCCAAGTTTGTTACTACTTGAAAAGTTCTCTGTTGCTTTAACTAAGACTGAGAAATCAAACGTTGGTAACTCAGTGACCTTCTGTCTTTGCCTATTTCTTTGGATCATTTTTGCAACTCCTAATTGGTTGTAAAACAACAGTGAATAAGAACATTTGCACTTTTTTCCTTTTGTGGACTGTGACATAAGGTAAATTATATTTGTGACAATATTTACCTGATTTTTTCATTATCACTATGGTAACAGATGTGATTAATCCGAAAATAGTCGCACCAATTGCTATTCCTACCTTCTTTTTCTTCAAATTTCCATGTTCATTACCTGCAACATGACCAAAGATATGTAGAACATGATTATTCACCAACTTGTGGTACAACAATGTTGTTGAATGAGGCTGAAGTGATCTTATCTTGTTTCTCAAGATTGAGTGAGTGAAAAAGGGAATGCACTTAATTTTGGAAATAAATACTGTAGAAGAATCTTGTGACTATTCAGTTGGAGGATCTTAGTTATCTTCTTAGAAAAGTGCCATAATCCACAATAATTAGAATTGAAAAGGAAGTGAAATTTATCAAACCAAAGTAGACAACCACTTCCTCCATTACGGATATCCAAATTTGCGTAAGCAACACAAGAACAGTTTTTCAGGCAAATTTTTTCACATTCCTTCAGATCCATGGTCTTGTTATACCATGAGGATGAAGTGTCTGGCACTTTTATGTCTGTGTACCATAAGAAGCTATTAGTGTCATTACAATCCAGTGAAGTCTTCCTAACACAACCATCAGACCAATTTGACATATTCCATTGTCGGGGAAACTTGGGAATATATCCTTTTAGGCATTCACATGATGCAAGGTTAGCATCAACCTTGCATATAGCATTTGAACCGCAAAAGGCATAACTTCCACACCCGTTGTATCCATTAATTGTGGCATGTTCCAACTCAGTTCTTGTTTGACTTCTCCAAATAGTACCTATTGAAGTACCTGAAGGTTGTAGTTTATACAGGTAGAAAATTGATCTATCAAGTATTTCAAATTTATAATACACCTCGGTTTTGTCCAATACAAAATCCTGTCTATATTCATCTTCCTGGGTTGGATATCCAGTGAAATAAAGGCCATTAAATGTCCCTATTCGGAAATATTTAACAGATCCTTTCCATTGCATTACTTGTGGATATCCTCTAGGATCAAACTTTATAGAATATTCTCCTACAGCAGGATCCTCTGCACTTTTCCAAGTTGACATAGATATGTCAAAACCAGTAACTAAGTTCAATCCAAGCTTCATTCCTGGCATCAGTGTATCACATGGATAATCAAAACTTTGCCATAAAAAGTTTTTCTCCTCTGTACTTTGTCCATTTTTCACTACAAGATTTCCCGAATCCAATAGTTGTGCAATTGAGTTCCCCAAAGTGTTGCCTGAGGTGTTGGAAGACCAAATGGTGCTGTTAGTGCCATTCAGAAGCTGTAGAATCCCCTTCTTGCTTAGTCTCAAAACACCTGATGAGTTACTTTGAATTGGTATCTCTCTGTTTGCCACCCACACAATTGTTGAATTCCCTGATGCATCTCTGTACCACACACCTAAGTATCTATTTGTTGGAATGCCAGGACTAAAGAAACCCAACTCAAAGCTTCCACCAGCAGAAACCAAAGTCTCACCATCTTGGATAGATTGACCTACTTCTAAACTGTCTCTTGAAGTGATTGTTCTCATGCAGGACATGAGAAGTAATGAAATAAACAACATCCTTAAGTTTTCAATCATTTGTAGAACTTCTAAACGGTGACCACGGAAGATGAGTTTTAGCAAACACTACATATGCATTGTATGATTGTCCTTCAGCAGCATGAGCACATACATAGGAGGTTGAAAGTCTTCCACTGTGAAATAAATAAATTTATGTCAAGTCCTTATCGTGTCATTAGGCTTATGTGTACATTTGGTTGTCTCAATCAGCCCTCCCAGCAAGGCTTGGACTTTCAAAACTCAAAAAGGATGAGTTTTATTAGTATATTTTCATCATTATCTTATGTTGTTCATAGCTAATTTTCTACAGATATTAGTTTGACTCAGTCATGTAAGATGTAAGATGTAAGTAACTCTAGGATTCACAACCAAAACAATAAAAAAATAGCTCTAGGATTGATAGTTTCTTTATTTATTTAGTTTCTAACAGATTGATAGTTGCTTTGGTCATCCCTCCCTTTTAAGATATTGTTATATTAGCAAAAATAGTTAACTTAATTACATTCAAAAGTGATACAAACACAAGTATTTGATTAAATAAAAAGCTATTTTACAGTGTAAGTGGATAAAATTCCCACTTTTGAGTCTGTCTTGTGATTTCAATGACGTACTTATGTGTTATCCAGGTTTCGGAGGCGGAGGCAGAGGCAGAGGCAGAGGCTCTCTACCACTCTTGCCACCACATTAACCCCTCAGGCTTCCACACTAGCTGCAGGTGCCACCTTCATCCAGCTGCAGTACACCATGATTCCCTCTCCAAGGTGGATTCCTCCTCAGTTTGTATCAAACTATTGCTGGATTCTAGGTTCCCCATCCTTCAAAGATGTGGTATAATGACTGGAAGGTAAACAACAAAATAATTCAATTGTGTGTCCCTTTATGATCTACTTTTGTTTCACTCTTTTGTTTATTGACCACTTATGCAGAGCCACTTCATCATTGATCTAGCACTTGATGATTATCTCTTGAGGGCCTTCAAGACTAGAGTAACCAAGCTACTCTAGATAGGACATGTACTTGGATGTCCTTACAGGGAAGATGCAACTCATTCAGTGGCAAGTCAGTGAATTCCAAGGCAAGTAGATTATCAGCTAAGGATGGCTTAGTTCATTGTGGTCAGTCAATCACCAAAGGAGGTAAGTCAACAAGTTGCTTATATGCTACAATTAATTGATAAGCAATTAATCATACCAATTACCAGGTTATAAATTTCCAATTCCAGCCAAGAAGCTGAACTGGAAGCCTATCTGGTTAAGTCTTCAAGCAGGTTAATATGAGAAATGTTCCAAAGTTTTGAAATTTAATACTACAAGCCATTTCTTTCCCTTGCTTCTGCTCTAAAATCCTTACTCACAAACAACCCTTATATAATATCTAGGTTTCTCATAGTAAAATAATGTTATCAATATTTCATTAGTTTAAGTGAATCAAAATTTATTCCTTTAGAAAATAATATAAGATCTCAAGTTTAAGTCTTGTATATAAGAAGGAGGGAGGGAGGGAGAACAACCTTTGTGGAACAAATCAATTAATTCCTATTTAACTTTAATACTAGTGGACCGAAAAAAAAGAAGAAGAAAACAGTGATAATAATCGGCTATACACACTTTCAAATGCGCCACCGCTACATGTGCATAATGTTCAGTGTTAATATAGTTCAACTTGTTTCTTTTTCCTTAATTTTTTCCTTAATTCAAGCTCTAATTTCACCCAAATGCATTCCCTAATGTAATTGCCACAACCAATGGAAGAAAAAAAGTGCTATGAATCAACTTGTGCTACAAAAGTAAGAAGTATGCTTTCTACTTTAGTTAATATTCATAGAACTCTTTGTTTATTTCACATGTGTGTTTGCATAGGTGAAAAATAGATAAAATAGGATCTCTTAACAAGTACATTGAACTAAGTTGTAGAAAGGCAGACTATTAAAGAAAGCTATCCAGGATTCTAGACTAACTTATTTTCCTATGTATTAAGGTGAAATCAAGTCACTGTCTTGCCTCAACTCTATCTTGCATCTGACATTGTGTTGGAAATTTCATTGGTTGAAAATGATGTGTAATTCTTCAACAAAGAATCTGTTTCAAGTGTGACACTTCTGTCATTATAAAACCCGGGAACTTTTGGCTTCGGCAACAACTTCTCACCATTTAGCATTAGAACCACTGATGACATGTCTGGTCTATCTGCTGGTCTTTGCTGCACACATAACAGACCCACTTGTATGCATCGTATGACTTCAGAACGGGTGCATCCTTCCTTTAATACTTCATCTAATAGTTCCAATGGCCTCTCATTAGACCATAATCTCCAAGCCTAAAATCTTGGAATCAAATCAATAAATTAGAAGATATTTCAATCTAACTATTTAACCATTAGTAGAGTCATTTTTACTTACATGCCCAAGAAGATTAAGGTTGTGTTCTGGATCCGAGAACTGTCTATTTTTCTTCCCACTTATCAACTCTAATACAATTGCACCATAGCTAAAAACATCTGATTTCATTGAGTATTGTCCGTGCACTACATACTCCGGAGGCATATAGCCACTGATAAAGCAATTTGAAACTAAAATAAATACAAGTGCAATTTGAAAATACCATGATTGGATAGGAATTTACTTACTATGTTCCAACTACTCTGTCTGTCTTATCCTCTGCTTGGTCTCCTAAGAATGTTCTTGCTAGACCAAAGTCTGATATTTTTGGATTCATATTTGCATCTAATAAAATATTGCTGGTTTTTAGATCTCTGTGAATAATCCTTAGTCTAGAATCTTGATGAAGATAAAGAAGTCCACGAGCAATGCCACTAATAATATCGAAACGCTTATTCCAATTGAGTAGCTTCCTCCTTATTTCATCTAGTCAATGGAAAACTTGCTTATATACTCATAGTACAATCTAAAACTATACAAACTGAATATAAGAAAAATAAAAATTGCCACAAGTATTTAGAATATAGTGAAAAAGGTTCCAACCAAAAACAAAGTAGTCCAAGCTTTTGTTAGGCATGTATTCATAGATTAATATTTTTTCTGCTCCTTGAATGCAACAACCAAGAAGTTTCACAAGATTGCGATGTTGAAGTTTGGCTATCAATACCACTTCATTTTTAAACTCCTCCAATCCTTGTGTAGACTTTTTTGAAAGCCTTTTCACAGCTAAATGTTGACCATCTGACAACGTGCCCTGAAAAATGTAATCATATACTTATTGTTAGGAACTATGCAAAGGAAATATTGTCCTTTAGCTTTTTATTTCACCTTGTATACTGGTCCAAAACCACCCTCTCCAAGTTTGTTGCAACTTGAAAAGTTTTCTGTAGCTTTAGCTAGGATGGAGAAATCAAATGTTGGTAGATCAATGTTTTCTCGTCGTTGCCACCTTCTGCATAAAATCCTTGTTGCCCCTGCATAGTTGGAAGGTAAAACTGGATAAGAACTGCAAGTATATGACACTAAGACATCTTTTGCTATCTATTTTTTGGGCATGCATGACAAATAGTAAAATTACCTGGTTTTGTAATTATCATTATGCTGACAATTGTGATTAATCCGAAGACAATGACACCAGCTGCAATTCCCACTTTAATTTTCTTGTTGTGTCCATGGTCAATATCTGCAATATGACCAGAAAGCTAAAGAATATCACTATTCACAATTTTTAGTACAATAGTTTTATCAAGTGAGGCTCATATAAGCTTGTCTAATTTGGTTAGATGGAGTGATAATCGATAAAGTAGTTATAAAATTTTAATTTCCAATAATAGTATGATAAAACTATTATTTTGCACAGAGATAGCACCTGAAAAGACAAAGCAACCCAGCAAGCTTTGAAGCCCCTTGAATGATTTTTTCAAGGGTTTATAAATAATTTGAGTGCATCATAGACATTAGATTAGATTTAATTTAGTTTGGCCATGCTAGGTCATGCTTGCTCAAATATTTGGTCCAATACATAGTCAACTTCATGTGTGTTCATTACACCTTACCTTACTCCATTAATTAGTTGCCTTAGAAAAATACATAGTGTACAATAAATCAGAGGAGAAAAAAGAGAAATGAAGGGGAAATACAATAGGTACCTAATTCTGATGCAGGGACTTTAATATAAAGATCTTGACCGGCCTTAAAAAATTGCATCACATCAACAAGATAATCAAACCAAAGTAGACAACCAGTTCCTCCATTTCGGATATCCAAACTTGCATATGCAACACATGAACAATTTTCCAGGCATGAGTTTCCACATTCCTCGAGGTTCATGGTCTCGCTAAACCATGAAGAAGATGTGTCCGGCATTTTCATGTACTCATACCTGAAGAATCCATTTGTATCATTACACTTCAATGGAGTCTTTCTAACACAACCACCAGACCACTGTGATGTATTCCATTGTTCAGGAAACTTGGGAGTATAACCTTTCATGCATTGGCATACAGCGAAATTGCCATCCATAAAGCACCAAGAATTTTGACCACAAAATGCATAACTTTTACATGCATTTGGTCCATTGATCATGGAAACTTCCACTGGAGTTCTTGTTTGAATTTCCCAAACCATAATTTGTGTATTCCCAGAAGGGTCCATTTTGAATACAGAGAAGATTGATCTATCAAGAATTTCAAACTCATAATAGACCTCTTCTTTGTTGAACACAAAATCAGTTTTAAATTCATGCATGTCCTCAGCTGGAGATCCAGTAAAATAACGGCCATTCCATGACCCTCGTCTGATACTTATTGCAGATCTTTTCATCTGCATCAATTGTGGATATCCTCTAGGATCAAATTTTAGAGAATATTCTCCCACAGCAGGATCCTCGTCGCTTTTCCAGCATGATTGAGATGCATTCTTCCCAGTAACAAAGTTCAATCCAACCTTCATTCCTGGCATCAATGTGTCGCCGGGATAATCAAAACTTTGCCACAAAGGATTGTCCTCATTATTAGTATCTTGTCCATTTTTCACTACAAGATTTCCTGTATCCAAGAGTTGTACAATTGAGCTACTCATGGCTTTGGTTTTGCTTGCTATGATGTTGGATGACCAAATGGTTTTATTTGTGTTACTAAGAAGCTCAAGAATCCCCTTGTTGTTTAACCTTAAAGCTCCTAACTTGTTGTGAAGGGGGTTTTCTCTGTTTGCCACCCACACAATTGTTGCATTCCCTGATGAAGCTCTGTACCACACACCCAAATATCGACTTGTTGAAGTTCCGGGGCTAAAGAAACCCAGTTCAAAATTTCGGCCGGCCGAGATTAACGTTTCGCCATCTCGAATAGATTGACTCATTGCTAAACTGTCTGTTGATGTGACAGTTATCATGTGGGATGTAAGACAGAAACAAAGAAGTAATGTTGTTATGCTGCTCACCATTTGTGTTTTGTATGAGGTTGGACTTAAAGAGAATCACATAAACAAGATGTTCTAACTTCTAACAGGACCTTAAAAATATGACAAGTTTTAGTGCTAGCTTATGGATTGGATTATTAGGGGGAACAAAATAATGCACGTGGCCGTGGGATTAGGTTTGTGGAATATATGATTTTAGGTTGAATTTTCACCGTGGGAGTTGTTGCAAGTCAATTCATGTTCTGAACAAAAGACCAGTCACCAAATCAACTACCATGTATTGTGTATATAAATACAGTTTAATTAATTTTTAATGTTATTTTACACGGATATGTGATTTTTGGTTTTTACCATGTTTGTTTAGCTTATTATGATCATATTCTCACAGGATTAATCTCATTGAATACAATGGCATTGTAGGGACAGTATCTTCTCAAATGAGAAGACTTGTTTCATATGAAAGTGAGGAAGGCAAATATATATAGATTTTACATCAATAATCAAAATTAAGATAAACTTGGGTGATTATAAAACCTTTCAAATTCTAATCATGGCCCTCCATGCATGTACGGTTATATATATGGTCAGATTTGTTCTTTTCGCTTCTATGTAAACTAAAGTTGTTCCTGTCATAACAGTTTACATGCATCTCTGCTGCGTTTATTCCTGGAAAAATACACAAAGGATAGGGACACAAAATTTTGTATTTTTATATTCTGTTTGTAATAAATTAGAACAAATTATGAAAATTTAATTTATTATTATTTTTTTATTCAAAAAATTTTTAAAAAATAATAAAAAATATTATTATAAAAAATTAATAAAAATAATGAAAAAAAATATGTTTCTTGTTAGTGTGTATGTTCTTTTTTATGATGGATACAAAATACACTAATTTAATATCTCTAGATACAATGGCTCTGTTTATATTTTATCTGTCAAACATATAAACAAACCAGCGTTACATGTGTGACAGAAAAAAAAAAGTAAAATTGAGTTATATAACTTTGTATGGATAAATAAAAATGTCATATAATTTTATGGTTTAGCTTGACTAATAAATAAAAATTTATAAGTAGAAATTTATTTCTCACTTTTACAGGTAATCAATGCTGGTCTATCTAAGATTTCGGTCCCTGCAAACTGGGAGGGCAAAAGTGAGAAGAAGGAAACGGGTCAAAGAGGGAATGCCATTGGAAATTGTCAAATTTGATTGAAAAGGGACTTGGACAAAATATATCTAGACTTGTGAAAATGTCGTCTACGGTCAGATTAAGGGTTCATAAATGGTAGGGTAACATTAGTGTTTTCCATTTAAAATTAGAGTAAATATGTTTTTTGTCGGTAAAATTTGTTAAAAAATTTAAAAATATTCTTAGATTTTATTTTGTTTTAATTTTGTTTAAAAGTTTTTTATTTACATCAAATATATTTTTGGCGACTATTTTTCGAACATAGTTGTCATGTATTATTGTTGGATTAATCATAAATTTTTTTAAAATTTATTTGTTGGAATATATTTGATACAAATTAAAAATTTTAGAAATAAAATTAAGAGTATTTTTAAAATTATTAACAAATTTTACCAACAAAAGATATACTAAATCCTTAAAATTATTATGATTGTTAGTTGGCATTTAAATTATTATGATGATGATTTGGAACCCCTAAACATTTTGTTTCTTTTGGATTTGGTCTGTGCACATTTTATTGGTATGTTAATCATTGTCAGTGCCTCAGTGGATGAAATTAAAATAGCTGACTTTTTTTTTTAATTCTAGGGTCGAAATATAGGAAAACATTGGAATCCACATTAGGTAGCGTTTGGTGGAAAGAGACAGAAAGATTGAGACTGAGAGACAGAGACTGAGAGACAGGGATTGAAACAAATCTCAGTATTCTGTTTGGTGCAAAATGGGAGACAGGAATTGAAACAAGAATGAAACTCTAATTTAATTTGCACAAAGGATAACATTGGAATTAATTAATTGAAATGAAAGTATTTAAGGTATAAAATGTTATTAAAGTTTCAGTTTCCATCTCTAAAAATTTCAGTCCCTTGTGTCCCTACTTTTTGGAGGTACTGAAATATTGAAATTTTGGAGACAGAGACAGAAATTTTAGTACCAGTCTCTGAACTAACAAACACAATACTGAGTCTCAGTCTCTCAGTCTCTGTCTCAGTACTTGAAAACAAACGCTAAATGGACTAAAAGGAAGTTTTAAAGTACCATAGAAGACGTTATTATTATGAAGAAGCTTCTTTCCAACTCTATTAAGGAGGTCAAATTAACTCGTAATCCAATTACAAAATGATAATCTCAATGGTAGCTACATTTAGTATACAACAAATGTCTTTTGATCCTATTTCAACTTCCCTTGCTTTTTTTTTATCATCAGATATTTTATTTGTTGAAATCATGACTTCAGAAAATAACAGCATATCTTTTTATTATTTTTTATTGATTACAAATATCAAATCCCAACTAGGTACATTTCCGTGAATGGAAGCCCTGTATATCCTCTCTTTCTTTGCCTCCCAAAGTTCACCAGTGTGAAAAACATGTTCCTTAACTCCGAAATTTAATTTGATCTTCACCGCCGCCATCATCAGCTCAGAATCAGAGGGAAGAGAGAAATCCAACTTGCAAAGCTAAACCATCTTCTAGTGACTCCCACAAATCACTTCCAGAAATCAATTTGTCAAAATATGAAGATGGTTTGTGTAGACATCACACAGCAGTTGTAATCATCTGAAAATAAGACGAATTTATTATCATATTGCCATCTGTTGTATCTTATTCATGGTATTTCTTGACGTCAGACCTAAATATACTACATGATGATGAAGGGTATTTATAAATTTGATTAATTAATATTATTAATATTATTGATATTATTATTAATATTAATAAACAGTTACTAACCATTTAGTACCATTTGATTGAAGGGACACAACTTTTTAAGGATTGTGTATATTCAAAACATTGTGTCTATTGACTAAAGGGACACAACTCTTTAAGAATTGTGTATGTTCAAAACATTGTATCTATTGGCAATAGAAAAGACATAACCATTGGTATACGTAACTAATCATAATTACTATGTGCAATATGTATAAATAGGTCCTTATCCACTAATTCATAAAGACAAATACTAAGTGTACATTTTACTCAACTATTAAGAGTTTTTCTTTGTTCAAGAGAGTTGAGAATTTCTTACTATTGCTAATTAAGAAATTCGTAGGTTTTATTGTATTCTGGGAGAGTATTGTCATCAACTCTATAGCAAGTAAGTGTGGGGACAAATATCTCTCTAAAGAAAGCGATCTAATCGTGCCTTGAAACCACTACACAAATATAAGATTTTGTCATCTTCTCATACTAATATACCCAAAAATTTTAAAGAGATATTACTTGAAGATGGCACAAGATCAAAACACCACGTTCAAGGTTATGAATCAAGAGTTTGTCAAGTTAGATCGTTTTGATGGAACAAACTTCAACCGTTGGAAGGACAAGATGATGTTCCTTCTTTTGGTTTTCAATCTTGCATATGTGATTGACCCTAAGACCACACCAATTGCCGATGCCGCTGAAAATGTCACACCGGAAGAGAAAGAAAAGATCGTTCAATTAAAGAAGAAACGTGATGAAGATACATTCGCGTGTCGAGGTCATATTCTCAACACTTTATCTGACCGACTCTATGATCTCTATATATCAATTCAATCACCATTGGAGATTTAGAAATTTTTGGAAGAAATGTACAATACCGAATGATAAGGAACAGATAAGTTTATTATGATGAAATATTTTGAATTTATTATGAATGATACCATGCCTGTCATGGATCAAATTCATGAATTACAAATTCTTATAAGTAGACTTCGTGATCTACAAGTGGTGATCCCTGAATCATTACAAGTTGGAGCAATTATTTCAAAATTGTCTTCATCTTGGAATGGTTATAGGAAAAATCTTTTACATCTTGGTGAGAACTTCACAATTGAGAAATTACTAAGGCATATACGTATAAAAGAGGAAACTCGAAAACGTGATGCTGTGTGTCTTTCTCAAAGTTCTAAAGTGAATCATATTGGTGAAAACAACACCAATAAGAAGAAAAGAAAGTTCTCTAAAGATTCAATGCAAGATAAGAAAAGACAAAGAGAGTGTTATCATTGTCACAAGAAAGGACACTATATCAAAGAATGTAGACTTCTGAAAAAGGAAGCACCAAAGACCAATCTAGTGGAAGAGAAGGATCTAATTGCTATGGTTACAGAAAAAGTACAAAACATGCATATTGGCATGGTTACAGAAGTTAACATAGCAACACAAGGAAAATCACTTGAATGGTGGTTAGATTTTGGGGCTACTGTTCACGTTTGCAATGATCGCAACCAATTCAAAACATACGAAGAAGTGAACAATAGAGAGGTCTTAATGGGTAATGACAACTCAGCCAAAGTTTGTGGTCAAGGAACTGTGGAATTGAATTTTACATCTAGAAAGAAATTAAGTTTAATAAATGTACTTTATGTTCCAGATTTGAGAAAAAATTTAGTTTCTATTAGTCTCTTGTGTAAGAAATGATTCAAAGTTGTAATAGAATCCGATAAAGTGATATTGCTTAAGAATGATGTATTCATAGGAAAAGGATATTGTACTGAAGGCATGTTTAAGCTTAGTATTAATAAAGTGAATGTTTTCTTGTATGTTGTTGATTCTTGTGATTTATGGCATAGTAGATTAGCACACTTAAATTACAAATCAATTGAATATATGCAAAAGAATAACTATATTGATCTTAGTAACAAGGATTTTAATAAGAAATGTGATATTTGCATACAATCCAAAATTACTAAGAAACCTTTTCTTAAACTTGAAAGAAATACACATTTATTAGAATTGATTCATAATGATATTTGTGAACTAAATGGCAATATCACTAGAGGAGGAAAATATATTTTATAACCTTTATTGATGATTGTTCTAGATTCACTTATGTATATTTGCTTAGAAATAAAGATGAAGCTTTTGAAATGTTTAAGAAATATAAAATGGAAGTAGAAAATATGCATGATAAGAAAATAAAAGTTCTTCGTAGTGATCGAGGTGGAGAATACTTTTCTAATGAATTTGATCACTTTTGTGAATTACATGGTATTGTGCATGAATCTTCCGCTCCATATACTCAGCAACAAAATGGTTTGGCGGAAAGAAAAAACTGTACCTTAGAGGATATGGTTAATTTAATGTTACTAAATGCAAAATTGCCTTATAATTTATAGGATACCATCAAGACATAGAAATGTTTCTCCTAATGAAATTTGGAAAGGAAGGAAACCTAATTTAAATTATCTTAAAGTGTGGGGGGTGTTTAGCCTTTTATCGAGTTCCTGATCAAAAGAGAACCAAATTGGGGCCAAGAGCCATAAAAGGCACTTTTATAGGATATGCTCAAAATTCTAAAGCATATAGAATATTAGACTTAGTGTCTAATGTAGTTGTTGAATCAAGAGAAGTATAATTTATTGAAAATAGATTCATCAATGATTCAACTTCTAATTCAGAATATCCTCAAAATGATACTAATATTTCACAAGAAATAAATAATCAAAACAATAAACGTCTAAGCAGCAAAGATTTGATTGAACTAAGGAAGAGCTTGAGAGTAAGAAAAGAAAAGGACTTGGGTCCAGATTTTATTTCTTCTCAGGCTATCACCTTTTTGGTAGAAAGAACTAGAAATTCTGTAACAAATAAGATTCCTATTGTGATGAACATAAAGGGTGATCCTCAAACGTTCAAAGAGGCTATGGCTTCAAGGGATTCTGCTTTTTGGAAAGAAGCAATAAATGATGAAATTGACTCAATATTATCTAACAATACTTGGGTCTTAGTTGATTTGCCTCCAGGGTCAAAGCCTTTAGGATGTAAGTGGGTATTTAGAAGAAAGTATAACACTGATGGTTCATTACAAACCTTTAAAGCAAGGTTAGTGGCCAAGGAGTTTAGACAACAAAGGTCTAGACTATTTCGATACCTACGCACCTGTAGCAAGAATGACTTTTATTAGGACTCTTATAGCATTAGCATCCATTCACAAGCTTCATATACATCAAATGGATGTTAAAACAGCTTTTTTAAATGGAGATCTTAATGAAGAAATTTATATGGAGCATCTGGAAGGCTATGTGCTACCCGAAAATAAAAAAAAAGTTTGCAAATTAATTAAGTCTTTGTATGGGCTAAAACAAGCGCCTAAACAATGGCATGAGAAGTTTGATTCAGTGATGTTATCAAATGGCTTCTCACATAATAGTGCGGACAAATGTAGTTACTCAAAATTTACAAAAATTATGGAGTAATCATGTGTTTATATGTTGATGATATGTTAATCATCGGAACAAATTTAGAAGGAATTCATATAACAAAGGAGTATCTAACTTCTAAATTCAAGATGAAGGATTTGAATGAAGTTGATACAATATTAGGCATAAATGTGCATAAGAATGAAGTTGGCTTTACTTTAAGTCAATCTCATTATATCAAAAAGGTATTGAAAAAGTTTGATCATCTCACAATTAAAGAATCCAATACGCCGTATGACCCTAATCTTAAATTAGAAGGAAACATGGAAAGACCTATAGCACAATTAGAATATGCTAGTGCTATAGGAAGTTTAATGTATGCAATGCATTATACTAGACCTGATATAGCATTTGCTGTGTGTAAATTATCAAGGTTTACAGGAAAGCCTAGCAATCAACATTGGAAAGCTATAACAAGAGTTCTTGGTTATCTCAAGAAAATCATAAACCTGGGATTACATTATAGTGATTATCCCGCAGTTTTAGAAGGTTATTCGGACGCAAGTTGGATTACAAATCTTAGTGACAACAAATCCACTTCAAGATGGATTTTCACCATAGGTGATGGAGCAATAAGTTGGGCCTCAAAGAAACAAACATGTATTACACATTCTACTATGGAGGCTGAGTTTGTAGCTTTATCAGCCGCAGGTAAAGAAGCAGAATAGTTAAGAAATTTGTTATATGATATAAAGCTGTGGCCACAGCAGACGACAACTATTTCAATCTTCTGTGATAGTGAATCAACCGTGTCTCGAGCATATAATAAGGTTTATAATGGAAAGTCTAGACATATAAGTTTGAGACATGAGTTTGTGAGGCAACTAATAGATGATGGTGTAATTACCATCACTTATATAAGATTTCAAGGAAATTTAGTAGACCCTTTGACTAAAGGTTTATCAAGGGATAAAATCAAAGAGACTATTGCTAAAATGGGATTAAAACATATTATTACTAAATGATGGAAACCCAACCTTATTCTAGTAGACCACTAGTTTCAAGGTTTAATGGGTAATAACAAGTTATTTAGCAATTGGAGCACTAAGGTGTAGGATTTAGTGCTATTTACAATAAATTAGGAGGGTGAGTTTAAACTCTTAATGGAATGATAATATTATCTATCAAAAGATTACACCTATATGAATATAAGAGTGGTGCCGTTCTAATCGAGAATTTTAGAAGTTTTATTCTCGTAAATATTCATGAAACCAGGATGAGCACAAGGCCATATAAGTGCTTAAAATTTTAAACTCTTAAATTTGGAGGGTATAAGTAATATGTGTGATTTTTGGTACTAGCATATGGAGTATATGTTTAATCGATTAGACACCTATTACTTCGTTAGAACTTTAAAATTTACACTAAAAGAATGTTTAATCTTAGTGACACTTTCTTTATGCATATACTTGTATGACATTTAAATTTTGTAAATAGTGGGAGATTGAAGGGTATTTACAAATTTGATTAATTAATATTATTAATATTATTGATATTATTATTAATATTAATAAACGGTTACTAACCGTTTAGTACCATTTGGTTGAAGGGACACAACATTTTAAGGATTGTGTATGTTTAAAACATTGTGTCTATTGACCAAAGGGGCACAACTCTTTAAGAATTGTGTATGTTCAAAACATTGTATCTATTAGCAATGGAAAAGACACAACCATTGGTATACGTAACTAATCACAATTGCTATGTGCAATATGTATAAATAAGTCCTTGTCCACTATTTCATAAAGACAAGTACTAAGTGTACATTTTACTCAACTATTAAGAGTTTTTCTTTGTTTAAGAGAGTTGAGAATTTCTTACTATTGCTAATTAAGAAATTCTTAGGTTTCATTGTATCCTGGGAAAGTATCATCATCAACCCTATAGCAACTAAGTGTGGGGACAAATATCTCTCTAAAAAAAGCGATCTAATCGTGCCTTGAAACCACTATACAAATATAAGATTTTGTCATCTTCTCGTACTAATATACCCAACACATGATCCCAGAATATCTGTAACACTTTGCTTTCACTATTATCATGAGCACCCCTAATACATCTATTGAGTTTGATTGTTATCATCAAGCTCTTCCTAGCCATCTCAACTAACACATTTGATGCAGCATTAGTATTTCCTGCTTTCCAGTAAGCATACTAGTGTAAATAACTCTGTTAGCTGATATACCCTTTCCTTCCATCTCATTCAACAACTTCTCTGCACGCTCTACATCACGTGACCTTGAACAAGCATGAATTAAGCAATTGTAGATATGAACATTACTCGAAACCCCTACTTGAACCATTCCCTTGTGAACCTTCACAACCCCATATTTAACCAAAGAATTCAACAGCACAGTGCAAGCATGCAAGTGTGGCTTAAGCCCATAAACCCTCGTGTACTCAAAAACGTGAACAGCTGCAGGAATGGTTTCGACCTTGCATAAAACATCACATATGTGTCAACATTAGAAGAACTAACCCGAGTATACTAAGCACCCAAGGCATAGCCATCGTACGAGAACTTAACATGTCCCAGAATAACACTATTAAGAACAAAGGGAGATAAAATCTTAAGAATGATATGTCCCTCGAAACCTGTAACAATAATGGATATGTGCTATTTTATAAGATAAATTTTTAATAATTATACTACAATAATCATCTAAAAATGACAAATATTTACAAGAAATAAAGTTAACAAATTACCAATGAATAATAGCTTAAATGGCATAGTTTTTTCATACTCAATTAAAAGGTTATGAAGACTATGATTTAATTTTTTAATTTAATTTAAAATAAGTCATTTTAAAAATTTTTTATTTGATTATTTTAAATGTTGCAAAAAGAAAATATATAACATCAAATTTACCATATATGCTTTTTGCAAAAAAAAATCTATTCCTTCTCGCAGTGTTTATTTTTTGGAGTACATGGGAGTACATCGATGATGTTGTTTACTGAAATAAAAATAATAAAAGATGCAACAAAAATTTTATGTTAATTATATACTAACAATACCTACTCAAAATGCCATAATAATTAGAAAAAAACTTATTATTATTGTCTTCCTAACAGTAGTCATACAGAGACAAATAATTTTTAAATTATTGTATTTTAGACTACATACAATTGAAATAATTTCATTATCCAATTTTTCAAAGACATGGTTCACCAGCTCTACATAAGAGATAGTATCAGTGACACTGCAATAATGAAGAAGTATGATCATGGACACAAGAGAAAGAAATGCCATAGAGCAAAGAACAACAAATATTAGAATTTAGAACTAACCTAGTATACTAAACACCCAAGGCATAGCCATCATGCCAAAACCAACCATGTCCCAAAACAATTGCACACGAAGAGTGAAGAGAGATGAAATCTTAGGTATGAGGTGTTCAATGGAACTGTAAAAACGATGGATATGTGCTATTTGATAAGATAAATTTTCAATAATTATGCTACAAAAATTATCTAAGAATGACAAATATTTACCAGGAATAAAGTTGACAAATTTGTTTAATATAACAAATTTGTATATTACAAAATACCACAATTTATGATCTAGGATCATTAGCATTCAGGATTTTGATTTTTTTTGGATTATAATTTATTTTTTTATTTAATTTAAAATAAATTATTTTTAAATTTTTTATTTGATTATTTTAAAGGTTAAAAAATATATACATATTACATCAAATCTATTGTATATGTTTTGTTACGGCCTGGCCCAAAAAACGCACGGGCCGGTCCGACCCGATCTCTACCCGATCCGGTCACGTGCCCCCCAATCGACCCGGACACGCGCCCTGTACGGCTCACACGCGGCTGCAGGACAACGTCCTCGGAAATATGGGCCTGTCCTCGTCTTGGGGCCCACTACTGACATGTATATAAGGGGAAGATTAGCTCTTCCCCCGAGGTACGTCACCTTCCACATCACTTCCCCTGCTTGTGCGATTTCTGACTTAGGCGTCGGAGTGTCTTTGCAGGTGGCACCCCCCCCTCTCGTCCATTCACCAGCTCAAGTGCTCGCCAGCTCGGCTAGTCCGCTACAAGTGCGACCCAAGTTAAGGCGTCCTCACCTATCCATCCTTTCACTTGTATACCCGACCTGTCCGGAATCCGACCACCGAACATTGGCGCCGTCTGTGGGGACTCCTTTGCCTGAATGGAAGTCGCGCCAGGTCCCGGCGACCGAGCTCGAGCAGCCGGAGCGGAAGGGGCAGCCTCCGTCGCCTCGCAAAGGGGAGGCCGGAGATCCCCTCAACGACACACGACAACCCGACCATTCGGAGGAACGGGCGGCGATAGCGCCATAATAATGCAGGAGCTACGCCACAGAGTCCAGAACCTAGAACGACAGCTAGCCGACCGGGAGAGGGATGGATGGTCTACCGATCCGAGCTACACCCCATCCCCCGGGGGCGAGGAAGAAGAGAGCTCTCACCAAAGCCGCTCACGGCGTATATCTGCATCCCGGATGGAAGCAGAGGGCACACAAGAGGAATCACCCATTCCGAGAAGACGAAACGACACAGTCATCTACTCTCGTGGCAGACGAACTCGCCGAACGGCGAGAGGTCGTGAGGACGGAGAAGGGAGATCCGAGAGAACACGACAACCTGTGATAATGGGTGTCACGCCGTTCCACCGGTCTATCCTTGAGGTCCGGTTGCCGAAACACTTCGACAAACCAACGGACATGAGGTATGACGGAACCCAAGATCCTCTTGAACATCTCACGGCCTTTGAGGCCAGGATGAACCTAGAGGGAGTAGGCGACGAGGTAAGGTGCCGCGCCTTCCCGGTAACCTTAGCAGGACCAGCGATCAGATGGTTTAATGGCCTCCCTCAAGGCTCTATCTATACCTTCTCAGATATTAGCCGCGCGTTTCTGGCTCAATTTACAACGCGAATAGCAAAGGCCAAACATCCTATCAACCTCCTCGGGGTAACCCAGAGACAGGGAGAGCCGAGCAGGAGGTACTTAGATCGGTTCAACGACGAATGCTTGGAAATCGACGGCCTGACCGACTCGGTGGCCAGTCTCTGCCTGACGAACGGCCTCCTCAACGAGAACTTCCGGAAACACCTTACCACGAAGCCGGTTTGGACGATGCATGAAATCCAAACGGTGGCCAAAGAGTACATAAACGACGAGGAAGTCAGCCGGGTCGTGGCAGCCAATAAGCGGCAGTCTGGTTACGGCCAGATCCGGCAGTCCGGTGGCGACGGGGAGAGAGCAAAAGAAAAGGTTAGGGAGGAGGCATCGAACAAAGCTCCTAGGCCGTTCCCTCGAGTCGGAAAGTTCACTAACTACACTCCACTCACCCTCCCCATTGTGGAAGTCTATCAACAAATAGCTGAGAAGGGAATTCTTCCGAAGCCCCGACCACTCAAGGACCGCACAGGTGGAAACAAGAACCTTTATTGTGAATACCATAAGGGATATGGCCATCAAACACAGGACTGTTTCGACCTAAAGGATGCATTGGAACAGGCGATAAGGGAAGGGAAGCTAGCAGCGTTCTCCCATCTCATCAGGGAGCCGAGAAGGCGCTATCGCGATCAGGATGAGGAAGGCAAGACACGCTCGATCAAACGGCGACAGGAGCCCGAAGACAGAGACCGATCAAACGGTGACAGGAGCCCGAAGACAGAGACCACGGCCTAACGGTGATAAACGTGGTAACGGCAAAAAACGCTGCACCAAAGTCCCGATCGGCACACAAGAAAGACGCCAGGGTTCTGGCGATCTCATCCACACCTGTGCAGAATACCAAAAAACCTCCGTCCATCTCTTTCGGCCCAGAAGATCAATGGTTCAGCGACGCCCCGGAAAACCCTCCCATGGTCATAACGGCCAGAGTGGGAACCGGCCTCGTCAAGCGGATCCTTGTCGACACCGGGGCTGATTCAAACATCATGTTCCACAACGTGTTCGACGCACTGGGGCTGAAGGATGCCGACCTGACGACCCACCAGCACGGGGTTATCGGGTTAGGCGACCACTTCATCAAACCAGACGGGGTCATTTCCCTGCCGATCTCGGTAGGCCAGAAGCAAGGCCGAAGATCGGCGATGGCCGAATTCGTGATCCTCCGAGACTCCACAGCCTACAACATCATCTTGGGAAGAAAAACAATCAATGATTTTGAAGCCATAATCAACACCAAGCTGCTAGTTATGAAGTTTGTCGCCGATGATGGATCCATAGGGACCATAAGAGGAGACCTCGAGACGGCGGTCGCTTGTGACAACGCCAGCCTTTCCCTCAGGAAGAAGTCCAAGGAAGCATCTGGCGTATTCCTGGCCGACCTTGATGCCAGAGTAGAGGACAACCCGAGGCCGGAACCAGAAGGGGACCTGGAGAAATTTAGCATCGGCGACGAAGGGGAAAAGTTCACATTCGTTAACAAGAACCTCCCGCATGAGTTGAAGGAGCCTTTGATTGAAATGATAAGGGCCAACAAGGACCTCTTCGCATGGACGCCAGCCGACATGCCGGGCATTGATCCACAAATCATTTCACATCACTTAGCCGTCAAGCCAGACGCACGCCCAGTGGCTCAGCGAAGGAGAAAGATGTCGGCAGAAAGAGCGGAGGAGGTAGCCAAGCAAACGGCCGGCCTCCTAGAGGCAGGTTTCATACGGGAAGTAGACTACTCGACGTGGCTCTCAAATGTGGTGTTAGTGAAAAAACACAATGGCAGGTGGAGAATGTGCGTGGACTACTCTGACCTTAACAAAGCATGCCCCAAAGATTGCTTCCCACTCCCCAACATAGATGCACTCGTCGACGCTGCGGCGGGGTACCGGTATCTGAGTTTCATGGATGCCTACTCTGGTTACAATCAGATACCGATGCACCGACCAGACGAGGACAAAACGGCGTTCATAACGCCAGGAGGAACGTTCTGCTATAAGGTAATGCCATTTGGCTTAAAAAATGCAGGGGCAACGTATCAAAGGCTGATGAACAGGATATTCCACAACCTCATAGGAAAAACGGTCGAAGTTTACGTGGACGACATCCTGGCAAAGACAACACGACCTGATGACCTCCTAAACGACCTGGCAAGCGTATTCGCGTCCCTCCGTCAACATGGTATGAGGCTGAACCCCCTCAAGTGCGCCTTCGCCATGGAAGCCGGCAAGTTCCTGGGATTCATGATAACTCAAAGAGGGGTAGAGGCTAACCCGGAGAAGTGCCAGGCAATACTTCAGATGAAGAGCCCGGGATGTATCAAGGACGTCCAGAGGTTGGCAGGAAGGTTGACATCACTCTCTCGGTT
>NC_029780.3:5607050-5612995 GCF_000817695.3 Arachis duranensis | reverse complement strand
TACGAACAGTCGGTTAGATTCGAGTTTCCCATCTCGAACAACCAAGCAGAGTATGAAGCCCTCATAGGAGGCTTGACCCTAGCAGCAGAGGTCGGCGCAAGAAGGCTGGAAGTATGCAGCGATTCCCAAGTCGTCACTTCCCAAGTAAACGGCAGCTACCAAGCCAAAGACCCCCTGCTTCTGAAGTACTTGGAAAAGGTTAAGAGTTTGAGCCAAAAGTTCGAAGAGGTCACGGTCCATCACGTACCCAGAGAAAGGAACACACGGGCAGACCTTCTATCGAAGTTGGCCAGCACAAAGCCAGGGGAGGGGAACCGGTCTCTCATCCAAGGCATGACAAGAGAACCAGCAATTGCACTGCACATGACAACCCTAGGTTCCTCGTGGCTAGACCCCATCACCAACTTCCTAGAACACGGCCAAGTCCCTGGTGATGAAAAGGACGCGACGAAGTTAAGAAGGGAAGCAGCCAAATACGCCGTCATCCAAGGACAGCTGTTCAAGAAAGGGCTCAGCCAACCCCTACTGAAGTGCCTACACCCCGACCAAACGGACTACGTCCTCAGGGAAGTCCATGAGGGCTGCTGCGGGCACCACATCGGGGGCAAAGCCCTAGCAAGGAAATTAATCCGAGCTGGATACTACTGGCCGTCGATGATGGCAGATGCCAAAGAGTTTGTCAAAAAGTGCGTAAAGTGCCAACAGAACGCCAACTTTGCCCGGGCGCCGGCCTCCGAGTTAAGCTTGCTAACGACCTCCCGGCCATTCGCTCAATGGGGAGTCGACCTCTTAGGACCCTTCCCGGTCGGCCCTGGGCAGGTCAAATATCTCATAGTTGCAATTGATTACTATACCAAATGGATAGAAGCTGAGCCGCTAGCTAGCATATCTTCGGCCAATTGCAGGAAATTCATGTGGAGGCACGTAATAACACGGTTCGGGATACCGGAAGTCGTCATCTCGGACAACGGCACGCAGTTTACTGACAAAAAATTTGCGGAATTTCTCAGCGGCCTGGGTATAAGGCAAAGGTTCTCTTCGGTAGAACACCCCCAGACGAACGGGCAGGTGGAATCCGCCAACAAGGTCATCCTTTCAGGGCTGAAAAAGAGGTTGGACAATAAAAAGGGTGCGTGGGCCGATGAACTAGCAGCGGTTCTCTGGTCCTACCGAACAACTGAACAGTCATCCACTAAGGAAACTCCTTTCCGACTAACGTACGGTGTGGACGCAGTAATACCAGTAGAGATCGGGGAACCAAGTCCGCGGTTGCTCCTAAAGGGAGTGGAAGAAACAATAGAAAAGGACTTGATAGATGAAGCCAGGGAAATGGCCCATTTGACAGAAATAGCGCTAAAACAAAGAATGGCTCTGCGCTACAACACCAAAGTACTCAAGAGGGAATTCGAGCCAAACGACCTCGTCCTGAGGCGAAATGATATCGGCCTACCGACCCCCGGAGAAGGCAAGCTGGCGGCTAACTGGGAAGGCCCATTTAGAGTAAAAAAAGTGATGGGAAAAGGAGCATACAAACTAGAAAGACTCGACGGCAAGGAAGTCCCGAGAACTTGGAATGCGGACAACCTTAGAAGATTCTACTCCTAGAAGACGGAGCGACCTGCCGACTAATCTAGCTAAATAAATCATCTTGTCATGACTAGCAACGACACCCACCCCGGGACTGATCACCCCGGGAGGTATTCAACTACCGTTGTAACAAGCAACTACACAAGAGCCCACGGGCCGCCGATATAAACAACTATAAACCAAAAACGGTTACTAAAAACGACGACAAAATCGGACAAGTAAGAAAAACTTCATTACGACAACACGAGCAAACGACCAAAGAGTCATTGTTCACAAGCCAATATTAAAACGGCAAAGATTAAACTGTTCGTAAGCCAAAACGGCTAAAAACTGGTTACTAAAAACGACAACAAAATCGGACAAGTAAGAAAAACTTCATTACGACAACACGAGCAAACGACCAAATAGTCATTGTTCACAAGCCAATATTAAAACGGCAAAGATTAAACTGTTCGTAAGCCAAAACGGCTAAAAACAACTGTCTACAAGCCAAAACAAAACGGCTAAACAAAAACGATGGAACAAAGAGTTCATTTCTTCGGAACATCAACAACCTGGCCATCCTTAATAATCTTAAAAACGCCAATTGCCGACGTGTCGAACTCGGGGGCAACAATTTTGATTTGGGCCTTCAGGGCTTCCTCGGTGCCCAAAATCGCGCCTTTACCCTGTTTAACGACGTCTTTGTACTTGGCCTTCCATGTTGCCAGTTCGGCCTCCACGGCCCGCTTCCCCTCCTCGACTTCGGCCGTACGCTTCTGCGCCTCGCCGACCTGTTTCTCCAGAGCCATCTCACGCTCGACCAGACGTTCAATCGTTGCGTCCGACTCTTTCTGTTTCTTCTCGGCAGCTGTTAACTTTTGTTCGGCGGAGGCAGCTTTCTGCTCAGCGGCGGTAGCCTTCTTCTCGGCGGCGTCCAACTTCTCCGAAGATTGAGTCAACTGCTGCCGGAGAGACTCCATCCCGGACAACTCGAACTCGGCCTTCCGAGCAATAACCGCACCGCGCAGAAGAGTGCGGTACATCCACCTCGCCTGCCCGGCAAGGGATGACTCATGGAAATGTTCCTCCGTACCAGGGATCAGCTGGGTGTCTATAAATTTTGAGGCGTCGAAATTCCTTTCCATAACGGTAAGGACACCCTCGGGACTAGACGACACCGTGGATGTCTTTTTTCTCTTTCTCTTCAGGCTAGAGACCTCCACCACCTCCTCCTCATCATCCGATTTAGGCACCGAACCCCCAATCCCGGCAACCTCACGGATAGGGGAAACACGGACCGCCTTGCCACCTTCAACCGAGGCGCCCTGAGCGGAGGTCTCGATCTCGTCGGTTGCGGCCCTCTGTTCGGGAACATCCTGGCCCTCCGGGGGAGCATTAGGCCCCTCGGAGACAGGCTGCTCGTCACCTTCCTCGTCGTCGCCGCCGGCAAGAAAGGTTTGAAATAGATCGGCAAGGCCCGTCACCGACGCAGACATATCCACTGCAAGAAACCAAAGAAGGTCGGTTAGTCGTCACACAATATCAATAAAGGGAAAAAGATAAAGCGTAAAGTAAAGAGCTTTTCACAAATATAATTACGACCGGAGTCCCGATCACCCATGAGGAGGTGGGGATTTACTGGGTTCTTCCCAAAAACCGCGTTTAGCACCTCGGCAATCTGCTAATCTTCTGCCGACATGTTTTTGTAAACTACCTTAATAAAACTATTGGCTCCTTCCCCGAAGCTCCAATAAGTCGGGATGAGCCGTACCCCCTCCAGAGACAACCAAAAGGGGTGGCGACCTTTGGCCGGACGGACCTTAAAATACTTGTCCTTAAACCCATGGTAAGAATCTTCGAACAAGCCGAAGATCTTCCGACCCTGAGCAGCCCGGAAGGACATGAACCCTTTCCTATGTTTCCCCTGCTTGGAAGGGTTTGTGAGGGTGAAGAAGAAGAGGAAGACATCTACGGACACCGGCAGGTCGAGATATTCACAAACCATCTCAAAACAGCGGATCGAAGCCCAACTGTTCGGATGCAACTGCGACGGTGACACGGAAATTCGGTTTAAGAGCGCCATTTGAAAGGCGGAGAACAGAATGCGAACTCCGACTTGAGTGAACATGGCCTTGTAGAACCAAATCCAGTCGGCAACCCGGCTGGGTTGGAAGTTGATTTCATACAACCGCTCGTGAGCAGCCGGGACGAAGGCGTCATAATTGGCCTCCTCGTCAGTCCTGCCACACAAATACCCGGCTTGTCGGAACTCGGTGAGCTCCTCCTCGCTCATTTGGTTGGGTGAATCCCTCACATCTGAGACGACCCAAGCATACTGGTCGTAAGCCGCAGGGTTAACGGATGCTCGGGAGACCGTGCGGGCCATACCTACATGGGGGTACCATCCAGTTAGTCTAAGAGATCGGTCGCTCAGGCCGAAAACAAACACCACCCCCCACGATTTCCCGACTAAAGGCAAACAAGACTAAGTCTAAAGGAACGAGAAAAAGCCTACCCTAGAATGGTACTTCCCCCCTAACACGTCTACTCGCAACTAAGGCTACGCAGTAATATCAAAAGAACCAAGCAACAAACATACCGAAAATAATGCCTAAAAAGAGGGATGATTCGAAAATTACCTAAGTTGATGGAGAAAAGGATGATTGCGAGTCTGGAAAAGTGCAAGGAACACGAACGGAGGCACCACAGCAACGCCTTGGAATCTTGTAGCAAGGAGGAAGAAAGGAAGAATAGGGAGTGTGAGAAAAGTGTAGAAATGTCAAAACCGATCGTTTAAAAACTACCTCCAGAGCGCGAAACACCTGGGGGCAGAATGGGCTTTTCAAAAGGGGTTTTTCACCCCATTATGAGCATTTAATGCTCGGCGCGGGAAACGAAGCGATGAAAACGGTTGCTTTGAGCAACCAAGAGACGCGCGTTGGAGGCACACCCCTCCCGCGAACAGCCGACCAGACGAAATACGAGGATGACACGCCATTGGTAGCTCCCACGACTACCATTGGCGCGTGGAGGCACTGTTACGGCCTGGCCCAAAAAACGCGCGGGCCGGTCCGACCCGATCTCTACCCGACCCGGTCACGTGCCCCCCAATCGACCCGGACACGCGCCCTGTACGGCTCACACGCGGCTGCAGGACAACGTCCTCGGAAATATGGGCCTGTCCTCGTCTTGGGGCCCACTACTGACATGTATATAAGGGGAAGATTGGCTCTTCCCCCGAGGTACGTCACCTTCCACATCACTTCCCCTGCTTGTGCGATTTCTGACTTAGGCGTCGGAGTGTCTTTGCGTGACACCCCCCGCTTCGTCCATTCACCAGCTCAAGTGCTCGCCAGCTCGGCTAGTCCGCTACAAGTGCGACCCAAGTTAAGGCGTCCTCACCTATCCATCCTTTCACTTGTATACCCGACCTGCCCGAAATCCGACCACCGAACATAAGTCATTTTCATCCCGTTTCTTGCAAAAAAAATTGCTAAAAATAATTGATTTTTAATAGATCCTTAGTTATATATTGATTTAATAATTAATATGATATTCTATAAAAATTAATTCCATACTTGTTGATGAGATATTTCTATTCTCTCTGGTGGCGTTTGTTTTTAGGAGTACATGTGAGTACATATATGAATATAAAATAAAAAATTATGAAAGATAAAGTCATACACCAACATTTATTAAAAACATATATTTTATATTTCTCTAAAATACTGAGACACAAATTTTTAATAATATAAAATTAAAGTCTTTTTATATTTATGTACTCTTATATCAATGCAGCTATCTCATCGAATTCTTCAGCCGCTCCAATTGCTCCCTCAACTATCACCAATCCCTCTCTCTTGAGGTTATTCTACCAAATATTATAACCGAATCTACAACTCCTTAAACCGGGGTTCAGCTTACTCCTACTATCCAATATTATGGGACAGTTTTTACTGACGGGTCTCATATTTCTCAAAAAATAGAATTTGTTTTTCAGTCATGACTAATAATTTTATTTTTTAATTTAATACAAAATATTTTTTAATTTTTTTATTTAATTATTTTAAAAGTTAAGAAGAAAAAATATATAACATCAAATTTAGGTACATGCTTTTTGCACCAACAAAAAATCTAAAAATAACTGATTTTTTTAATAAATTCTTAGTTATATTGATTTAATATGATATTTTATAAAAATTAAGTCCATAATTACTGATGAGAAGTCTATTTTCATTCTTTCTAGTTCCGTTTATTTTTGGTTTATATGTCCATCAAAACATAAATATCAAAATAGATAGGAGTACATATATGATGTTTGTTTATTAAGACAAAAATTATGAAAGACAGGTCATACATAAATATCCATTAGAAAC
>NC_029780.3:5598182-5606991 GCF_000817695.3 Arachis duranensis | reverse complement strand
ATATTTTAAATTTTAATTTTAAATTTTTATTATTTTATATTTTTTATTTACATAAAACTGAATCAATTTATCCTAGTGCATCTCTTTCATATTTAAAAAAAGTCTAAAATTTTGAATTACTAATTGGTAGAATATTAAGCAACTTGAAATTTTCTTGAATATCATTCAAGAAAAGATTATTCTAATAAAAAAATTCATAGAATTCAAGAAACTATTCTTCTTGAATGAAATGCTAAAAGAATACCCGAAACTATGTTCGCAAAATCTTCGTATTCAACTATAAAAAAAACCATCTAATTGATTACGACGCACAACGAAAATTGTATCCATACAATTTTGTATTTCTCGACAAACTAAGAATCCACTAATTAAATTAGTGACCTAACAATTTAGTAATTTAACTAGTTCCACCCCCGATTTAATTCAAACAACTATTATTCGAGGGTATAATGTTTTGGAATGTTTCCAAAGAAACTTTCACTATTGTCGAGTGAGTTAAATGAATTGAGATTAATTGAATTATTAAAATCAATCATCTTCAATTACATTCTTTCCTATCCCTCCTTGTCCCACCTTCCACCATTTCATATAACCCACTTAGTTAAATGACTCGGGATAATTGGATATTCAAAAGAGAAAATTTTACTTGATATGGAAAAATGACACTTTTTTTATTTATAAAATATATATTTTATTTTTTTATAATTTTAAAAAAATATTTTTTAATTGATTTTTTAAACTAATATTAACTTTATTTATTTAAAAAAAAATAAATAAATAATATTTATTAGCGAAAAATTTTATTTTTTTCATTAAATTTATTTACTAAAATACTCTTTAATAAATTATTTTTTAAGATATTTTTAATAATTTTTTAATTATTAAATTATAATTTTACCAAAATTTTCGTTGACAATTATAGTTATATTTTACTATTTTTTTATATCAATATATATTATTTTAATATTAAATAAAAAAATTTTAGTAAAATTATTATTGATATAAAAAATTTAATAGTAAAATATAAAAATAATTATTAACAAAAATTTTGATAAAATTATAATTTAATAATTAAAAAATTATTGAAGGGTATCTTAAAAAAATAATTTAATTATCAAATTCTTTTAGAAAATATTTTGGTAAAAATATCATTTAATCAATAAAAAATAATTTATTAAAGGATATATTGGTAAACACAATTTAATGACAAAAAAATAAAATTTTGTTAAAGGATATTTTTGTAAAAAATAATTTATTTTTTAAAAAATGGATAAAGTTAATATTAGTTAATATAAAAAATTTAAAATAGATTAAAGAGAAAATTTTTTAAAAGTGATAAAAAATGTATATTTTACAAATAAAAAAATGTTATTTTAACATTTTAAGGAGTGTGTCTAATTTACGTCTATGTCGGTTCTGATAAATGGGTCCCCCACTAAGCCTTTCAAGATGGAAAGGGGACTACGACAAGGAGACCCTTTATCTCTGTTTTTGTTTGTGCTAATTGTTGATGTGCTACATAAGATGATCAGGGAAGCAGTGAGGAATGGCCGCATCTATCCACTTTTGGTTGGAAGGAATAACATTGAGCTGTCGCACTTACGGTTTGCAGATGATACCATTCTCTTATGTCCTACTGAGGAAGAGACTATCAGGAACTACAAGCGATTGTTACGTTGCTTTGAACTGATGTCGGGGTTGAGTATCAATTTTGAGAAGTCTAGCTTCATTCCGATTAACAGTGATCGGCATGGGGCGCGTAAGATGTGTCAGTTGCTGGGATGCAAGGAGGAGTCTCTACCAGTCCGATATCTTGGCATTTCTCTCGGAGCAAACCCGAGGCTTGTGAAGACTTGAAAACCGGTGATTGATAAGGTGGAAGACAAGTTAAGTCTGTGGAAAGCAAAGACCCTAAACAAAGCGGGTAAGCTAGTCCTTATTAAGTCTGTTCTGAATAGCTTGCCTATCTACTATCTTAGCCTATACAAGATGCCGAAGGCAGTAGCGAAAAAGTTGATCTCACTCCAAAGGTGCTTCTTGTGGAGTAAAGAGAATGGGAGAAATGGGATACCACTAGTAAAATGGGAAGTGGTAATGGCTCCAAAAAAGGCAGGTGGTTTGGGAATTGGAGACGCAGTAATTCGGAATACAGCTTTGCTCTTTAAGTGGTGGTGGAGGTTCTCGAAAGAGGATTGTCCCCTGTGGAAGAAAGTCGTCTGCTCCTGTAATAACTTGAATTCGAATGAGATGCTGTGTGGTCAGCCTGTACCTACAAGGGGGTCCTTTGAAGGATATTTGCCAGTTACAAATCAATGAGCCACATGTGAGTGAAAAAAATGATCATGGGTTTGTATATGGATGTAGAGAATGGCAGAACAGTACGGTTCTTGGAGAATATCTTGTTACCTCACGGTATTCTTAAAGAGTTGTTTCCAAGGCTTTTCTCAGTCTCAAACCTCAAAGGTTCTGTTATTGGGGATTGCGGGTTTTGGGATGGGCTAGAGTGGATATGAAATTTTCAATGAAGGAGAGAGCTTTTTCAGTGGGAGTTGGCACTAGTAAACCAACTCCATCAGGTTTTACAGTCTGTTCAGCTAACATCTGAGAGGGAGCCAGGGAGGACAGAGTGGTCTGAAAATTTGATAGATCTGATATTTATTCGACTAACTCATTTGTGCAGGTGTTGCAGGAAGCGGTTCTCCCAGAAGAAATAACAAGCTATAGCTTCACAAGTGCAATTTGGAAGGGTTTCATTACACCAAGGATCGAGTTTTTCTCTTGGTTTGTGTTGGTGGGGAGAGTGAATACTAAGGACAGACTGTGTAGACTAGATGTAATTAACCCAAATGATCGTACATGTGACTTATGTGGTAAGTCTGTGGAGTCTGCTTTTCATTTATTTGCTGGTTGTGAGATTTTCTGGCAGGTATGGTGTGCTTGGCTATTCGCTCTTGGGAGGAAATGGACCATGCCTGGTACACTCAAACAACACTTTGAAAGCTGGACGAATGCTGCAGCAAGAAGAGGTGAGAGGAGGAGGTGGGTGATTGGCTTCTTTGCTGTTATCTGGACGGTTTGGCTAGAACGGAATGATAGAATCTTCAGGAATCAAAGCTCACGTGTGGTGGATATTATTAGTAGATCCTTCATGCTCTCCGATGAGTGGAGTGGTAGTGAACCCTATGGTTGTTGATGGTAATGCCGAAGATAATCAGGGGTTGTCATGACTAGAATTGTCGGGTTGTTCTTTATTATTTTATATGCTCCACCTTATTGTATTGAGCTCTTTACTTCAAAAAAAAAAAAATAAGTGCCATTCTTCGACTTCAAGAGAGTGCGCCAGTGACCCTTCACAACTACCGCGCACATGCTACGAATTAGGAATTGGCTCTCACTCTCAGCGGAAACCATGTCTAATGACTAATTCGTTATGAATTTGAGCTATACTTAAGAGTTTGTCGCTGCCCAATAAATTATTGCATGCACAAAGCAAAATTCAAAAAACTTTTAACACTTATTTAAATGTACAAGTGAACTAATCACTCGACTAACCAAATTAGTTACTCTCTCGGTCTTTTTATGACGGTATTTTGTTGCACTTAAATTGGGCCTTTCAAATCAATAATACCCAAAAATCTTTTCTACATAAATAATCAAACAATTACAATAGCTTTTCTCAATGATTGTATGATCTCGTTTTACCAATGGGTGAAATCTTTCCCCTTATTTGTTTTACATTTATTAAATTAATCAAGTATCAGTTATCTTTAGTTTCACTCAATCAAACTAATGTCTTAGCATAGAAAAAGTTATGTGTATGGATTGAAACTCTAAATAACAAGATTAGTATTCATTTTAGTCATTTGATTACACGCACACACGAGAGATGCTACTCTTCATCCATTGAGTAAAAAGTGAAAGTTGTTTAACCTGAAGTGAATATTAACATCTTGTAGGAAATATCTAACGAATACTAGCTTTCTATATATTTCGGTGAACATTCGCAAGTAGCTACATTCCCCGTATTTGTTTAAGTTTAATTATTATGTTGATTCTTATAGTTTCATCAAATTTTTAATTAAATTTTTATATATTTTTTTATTTTTAGTATTTTGGTAAAAATATTATATTAATTTTAACATTTTTAACATGAAATGATGTAATTATAAAATTAAAAGTAGTTTAGAGATCCCATTAAAAAAAAAGTATAGAAACATAATTAAAAATTTGATAAAACTATAAGGATTAATAGAGTAATTAAATCTTTTTTTATTAGATCAAAATATTTCTTTTACTTTTGTTTATCTTAACAATTTATTATTAGTAGTTAGATAAGTAATTTAGGTTGAATTACTTAAATAAATCAACTAAGTGTAAAAACTTTCAGATTATTTTAAATAAAAAAGGATAATATTTTTATTTTCTCAATTTTTATATAAATTGTTGTCTTTTTATTGGTTTTAAATATAAAAAAAGTAAAATATTGAAAATTACAACTATTTATAGTTATGTATTTTGGAGTCAGAAATCGTCCTGATGATTATAAATCATGGACTAAAGTTGGGTTTTAAAGCAAAAAGTATAAAATATGAGATATTCTTATGATTTATGAAGTTATAGACCAAATCCAAGTGAATTTCCATAATTTACGTATAACTAGAACAAAACACATTAAACACCGACAATTTATGTTATATATAGTTAAAATAATAAAAAAGCCAATAATTTATGGTTGCACAGAGAAACTATTCGAAAGTATAAATGGCTCGAGATAAGATGAAAGTGTTGTAGAGTTAAGAAATAGGTGATAGTGATGATAGTTTTTTAATATTTATGCATTGTAAGAGAGAGATTAAAATGACTAGAGAGGATGTTACTTTTATAGGTAAGAAAAAGTCATCTGTAATATTTATAAGACTCTCCACAACATTTTAGAATTATAGAATAATATTTTACAAAAAAAGGGTAAATTAGAAAAAGGAGAGTGAATGAGTTGTTATATAGGATTTCAATTGCAGTTGGTCAAGGATTTGTAATATTCAATTTATTTGAATTATAGAACGACGGTGACTTACAAATAATATTTTATTGTCATAAATTTTTTTTGGAGATTTGTATTATAGAATTGTATGCAAAAATTGAAGATGTGGTTAAAATTCTAGATGATTGGCTCCGAATTCTCATTTTATGGGCATAATCGGAGCGTTTAATTTTACTCCCATTGATTTAGCCGCTGCAACTTTAGCGGCATCTCCTATTTTTGCCGTAAATTTGAATCGTGAAGTGGAATATGGGTACAACATGGGAGATAATCACATGTTTAGTGAGTTTGCTCTTACAATATCATCACCTATTGAGATTGTTTGGGACTCATAGATGCCAGTGAGGCAGATCCAAGAGAGAAAGCTCTTGGCGAGGACAATGACTGATAAGTTTGAAAATTCAGATTTATTTTTATGATGAACAAATATTATTGAAATGATTGATTACAAAATTATTAATTATGATTTTCATGTAACATGTGTTAATTAATAATTTTGTGATGCAAGATTAATATTGGGCCGAAAAATAAAATTGTTGCAGGCCTAAAACAAGATACACATTCATGATTCAGCCTTGTTGAATGTCTCTATATTATATGGCTGAATTGATTGTTATGTTACTTGGGCTAAATTGATCCATTATTGTTAGAAGCCCAAGTTAAACATGCTTTGCTATTTGCCCCTATACATGATCCGAAAACAACTCATCAGGAAAGCAAATGTTATTATTTGCTATATGAATGATGGCTGAAATATTTTATCATTTGGGCCAGTTTGAATGTTGTTAATAGAAAGCCCAAATTTATTTTGATGAGTAATCACTCATGCTTGATCCGAAATCATGTGATGAAGAAAGCAAAAATTGCTTCCAACGGATCTAAGCTTATTACCATGTGATGGATTCCAAAATTCATTCAATTACCATTTATTGCATGAGAAATATGAGAGAAAAATTTGCAATTGAGTTGATTGATTGCCATAGTGCTGCACGCTACCAATAGCAACGAAAGGGGAGTAAATTAATTCATTATAGTTTAATGGTTCAAAAACACTTGATTGCTTCTCTTTCTACATTTTTTATTCTCTCATCTCTCTCTTCTTTTCGGTCAATACCCAGGAAACTATGGAAGCTAAGTTAAGCTACCAAAAGGAAGAAAGAGCTACATGCATCAAGACCATCATGATGATGGCAAGAAAACATAAAAAAGTAGTGGCTAAGATCTTCGACCATGAATGGTAAGATATGGTGATGAGCTCTTGGCTTCTTCATACCAAAAATGGTAGAAGGAGATTCGGCCAGCATGGAGGAGATTTTTGGAGGGATGGCTTGTCTCTGATTCTGCTCAACCACCACAGGAAGTAACTAGAGTGGCGAAGTGATAGAAGAGGCAGAGATTGGAGCAGATGAAGCCATCATCATCATGAAGCATCAAGGGCTAGAAATCCATCTTGGAGAGCAAGCCAAGGATGGAGCACTCGAATTCATGAAGAGTGATGACTAAGGAAGGACCAGAGGTATTTGCATGTTGGGTTTTGCATGAGTTATCTCTTCTCTCTCTCTGGCCGAACCGGTTCTGTTTTGAAGAAGAAGAAGTTAAGCTTGATTTTTGGTTCAACTGTGGAGGCTTCTCTCTTCTATAAAAAGGGAGAACAGCCACGGTTTGATTCAAGGAGTTAGAAGTAAGCATTGAGAGTGCAAGGCACAGAATTCTCAAAACTACCTAAGCTTACAGATTTTCTTCTCCTTCAATGTATTCTGTTTTGTATTTTTCTGTTTAATTTTGTCATGTCTTGAGTCTCATGAAAAAAGGCAAACAGTGAGGTTTGTATGAAAAAGCCATAGAGTGGAAAAAGGCAGAGAGTGCAAAATTAAAAGAAAAAGCCATAGATATCCTTAGAGTTCTTTTGTACGTCTATGTTGTGTTTCATAATTCTGTGGGAATTTCCTTGTAAGTTGGGTTAGCACTTTACAGTTTGTAATCAGGAAGATTATAGTGAAATTCCATCATTGTTGTGATTGAGACTAGATGTAGGCTGCACTGCACTTAGCAGCTGAATCAGGATATATTTGGGTGTAATTTTCTCTCTCTTCTACTCCATTTCTGTTTCTGCTGCACAGGAGGTAAAACAAAAAATATCTCGTGCCAAGTGACGAGACAAAAATAAAAGTCTCGTGGCTAGAGACGAGACAAAAATAAAAAAGTCTCCTCAAAGACCAGCAAATACAACTAAGCAAAAAGGAACTAAGATTCAACCTTCCTTCTCTTGGCCAATGAAAACCATCAATGACGATGTTGAGCCTTCTACAATTGGTTCAGCCACATAACAATTTCCTCCTCACTTGTCAACCCTCAATCTTGATATTATGACTTAGCATGAATTTTTAGATTTGGACTATAAGACTGGACAATCTGAATCATTTTGGCCTTTTGGACTCCTGTATCAAATGAATTTGAAGTTAGACAACAATTTTAAAATAAGGAAGAGGTGGTTCTTTTGTGAAGAACTATAATATCTATCATAGGTTAAGTATAAAGTGTTAGAATCAGATCACTTAAAGTATCATGGCAAGTATAAAAAATTTGACAATAAATACAACCGATGAATTTAAATAATTTTTTGACAAAAGAAAAAATATTGAAAGATAAGACCATACAACTAACCCCAAACAAATTTGGCGACCGAGATCTCGAATAATCATTGACAGTTAAATTATCATGTTATTTATGCTTCAATATTTTTAATGATTAAAGTGATACTTCTATTTTTATTAAAGTATTGCAGAAGGTAACGAAAGCAATGTTGATAAATTATTGTGATCCTCAGAGTTTTACATTTTTTATTTAAAATCAATAGAAGAATAACGATTTAAATAAAAATTAAGAAGACAAAAATGTTTTCCTTTCTCATTTAAGATAATCTAATAATTTTTATACTCAATTAGTTTATTTAAATAATTTATTCCATAACTATCACAAACATATTTTACCTTCTCCTAATAAACGCTAACTTCATAAATTGTTTTTAGAAAAATTTATTAGAAGAAATTGAAAGAAGTATAATATATTATCTCCAAAAAGATTTGTATTTCATTCTTAAAAAAAACGAGGAAAGAAATGTATGTTTTAAAAAGGGTTAAGTACGATTTTGGTTTCTAACGTAGAGGTTGAAAATTTATTTTACTTTTGACCTTTTTTTCGCTACAAATAGTCCAAAAAATTTAACTTAGTTTTAAGATGGTCCTTCGGACGAAAACACTCATTCCCTCTTCTTCCCCAAAATAACCATAAGTAGAAGCATATAGACACAATCAAACGCATAAATAAAAGCAGGCAGAAACAGAAAGCATAAGTAGAATAACAACAATCAAACAACAACAATAATAACAATGGATAATGGAATCAGAGCAACAACAAAAACAGAATCAGAAGCAGAAGCAAAAACAGAAGCATGCATAAACAGAAGCAACTAGAAGTATCAACAACAACAATAGAATAAAAGGAATAAACAGAAACAACCAGAATCATCAATAACAACAACAACAATAGAATAAACAGAAGTAAAACACCTTCCTTTAAATCTGAAAAATTAAAGAAAAAGGAATAAAAAATTGAAACAGCGCTGTAGGGACTTTGAGGCGGTGGTGGGGAAGGAGAGGCTGCGGCGGTTAACTGCAAATCGCGAGGAGAGGAGAGATGCAGTGGTAGTGGCGGATCACGTGAAAAGGGCTGCGGCAGTGGTGATGACGCCGCGAATTGCGACGAGAA
>NC_029780.3:5577880-5598060 GCF_000817695.3 Arachis duranensis | reverse complement strand
GTCGGCGGCGCTGCGAATCGCGACGAAGGCAAGAGTGTGGCAACGAGAACGGCTCCGTTCTTCTCTTCTCTTTGTCTCTCTCTCTCTGCTCTCTCCTCTCTTGCCATTGGTGTGAGTGTGTGCTGAGGAAGAAAGGAGCAGCGGCGAGAAAACAGCGGCGGCGATGTGGAGATTCACTACCTTCCCTTCCTCCTTTCTCCTTTCCTGGAAACAACGCCCCCCCAAAGCGTGACCTTCCCTTTCCCCTTTCCCCGTTTTCTTTTTATTTTTATTTTATTTTATATTTTTTTAGTTAGGGATAATTTGATAATGAAAATAAAAAATTTGGTAAAAAGAACAATTTTAAAATTAAGTTAAACCTTCGAATTATTTTGTAGCAAAAAAAAGCTGGAGATGAAATAAAGTTTTAGCCTTTATGTTAGGGACCAAAATCGTACTTAACTCTTTTAAAAATAAGAGAGCAAAACGACTGTATTATTTTTTAAAAGATTGGATTATATTTATTAAAAAGGATATATTAATCTTGTATAGAAAATATATTAATTCTTATGAATAATATGATAATTTTTATTCTAATGGATAAAATAAATAGATCAGTATATTTCCTAGTTTGTTCATAAGATTTTTGTCTTTTTAATAAGAATTTAATTTTGATGTAGTGTGAATATAAATTGTTTGAAAAATGTTAGGGACTAACAGATTTTGTAATTTGTAGTTATCAATTAGCTATTATCAGTTTTTTTAACGGTGTAAAATTATATCTAATGGTGTGAGATTACTCACTTTTCTTTTGATGGTTAAGTATTAGCCAAATTTTAATAAAAATGCTTGCTCTAGACTTTTTTTAAAACGTTTTATATTGTCGTATAATTACATATGTTCTTTTAAATGACTATTTAAGTAATCAATGTAAAAAATAATTAATTTTATTGATGTGACATCTTGTAATTAAATGTATATATAAAATTATTTTACACTAGCAATGTATCAAAATTAAATTCTTTTAATAATGTTTTAGAGTATGAGTTAAGAGAAGTGTACAAAGTCATTATATAAATTTTCTTAATTTTCTAGTGTAGAAGTATTAATTCTGTGATATCAGAATAACATGCACTTTTGAACAGAATGGCAATAACTAATTGTTGAAATAGAAAAATAAACAAAAACGTCAGTCTAGTTACTTCCAAATATTGAGAGCAATCTAATAATTAATACTAATTAAACTGTGACTTTATTTTAACAGTCTCCTTAATTACATATTTACAGTGTGTTGTACTGTTGTAGTGTGTGAAGTGCAAAGTGGTAAATAGCGGTAAGAAGTAGCAGTGTAGCAGCACCTCAATCCACTTGCACTTGCTTCTTTGCCTTTCCTTTTCTAGTTTTCTTTTATATCTTTCGCATCTGCAATTTCTTTCACTCTCTCTTCTCTCTCTCTCTCACCCACAGACACACTCTACTTGTGAGACACCACACACGAGACCCAAGCAAACAAGGGAACACAGAAAGAAGGAGAAGAAGATGATGGGCGTCTCCTCCGCCACCGTCTTCGTCGCTTCCGTCTTCCTCCTCCTCACCTTCTCCTCCGTTCACTCTTTCTACCTTCCCGGCGTCGCCCCGCGAGATTTCCAAACCGTACGTCTTCCATTTCTCTATATCTTTCTGAGATTCGCTCTCTCCATTCCCTTATTCGAATATCTGAGCTACGTGCTTCATTAACTTCTCGATCAACGCTATCTCGGATGAATCTGCTCGGATCTAGGGTTTTAGCTCTGATCTGTATATTTCCTCGCTGCTATTTTTGTTGGATTCTCTGTGGTTTGTTACGTGTTTCTCGATTCGAAGTGAAGCTCCCTCATGGTGTGCACTTTTATTTTCTGGTAGACGATTTGATGTTGCCAATTCCGAACGTCGAACTTAGAGTAGATCTTTACTTTCAGCTAATTGAGCACTTCCTTTTGCTTTTTTGAGGCTTGGCTCCATGAATTTAAGCTGTTTTTGCAATATGGAATTCCTGTAATTCGTGGAAATTTTTTAGCTGATTCAGCCACTATTGCTGTCACGTTGCCGTGATCGAAACCCCAATTGTAGTTGGGGATTGCAACTTATATGTGATGGATGATGAAATCTTGATTGATTATTGATTGGTGTAGTAGCTGTGTAGTGTGTAAGAGATCGTTCGCTTCTTGTAATGTGGCTTTGCCAATTGCCACTATGGGCTGAAATTGTAACCTTCAAGTTCTTATGTCAAAGCAGAAGGAAAATTGAGATTGATCATTGAATTGTTGGTCTGTGTGTGACTTGGGAACTTGTTGATTTGGGTGATTTGGTTGGACATTGAAAGCGTTTTATTTTAATTTTTTTGTTTACTGCTTTTGTGTTTTATTGTGTGTGGCTGTGTGCAATGTGAAGTATCATTTAGATTTATCGTTTTTCTTCTGTTGGACTAGGGCGATCCCCTCTATGTAAAAGTGAACAAATTATCATCCACAAAGACTCAACTTCCATATGATTACTACTACTTGAAGTATTGCAAACCTAAGGAGGTTGTGAACAGTGCAGAGAATTTGGGTGAGGTCCTTCGTGGCGATCGCATTGAGAATTCAGTATATACGGTGGGCATTCTGCCTCATCCCTCATTCAATGCTTTGCTTGGACAATATAGCTGTGAAATTTAGTGACTAATCCTTTAATTTTATTTTCTTTCCAGTTTCATATGAGGAAGGAACAGTCTTGTACTGTTGTGTGTCGTGTAACTTTGGATGCCGATGCTGCTAAGAATTTTAAAGAAAAAATTGATGATGAATACCGAGTAAACATGTAATTAATTAGTATATTTAGTGATTTAATTAGTATTTTGGATTTATTGGCTGGTGCCATTCTTGCTATAGGTTTCTTCTTGACCTTTAATGTGTTTAATTGGACATACAGGATTCTGGATAACCTTCCAGTTGCTGTTCTCAGACAAAGGAGGGATGGAAGTCAGTCAACAACATATGAACATGGTTTTCGTGTTGGGTTCAAAGGAAACTATCAAGGGGTATAACTTAGCAAGAAGTTCTGTTATAGAATTTAGAAGTTTGATTTTTTTAATAGAACTTAAATTACCATTTTTGTTATGTTAACCTTACATATGCCTACAGAGCAAGGAGGAGAAATATTTCATCAATAACCACTTGAGTTTTAGAGTCATGTATCACAAGGATTCTGAAACGGATTCTGCTCGTATTGTTGGATTTGAGGTCACACCAAACAGGTCTTTTTCATTTCTCAACTACCACAAATATCTTTCTCTGGTTATTGTTGTTGCATTCTTATCATGGCATAACATATCACCAACTTTGTTGGTTTTATAGTTTATATTAGGAATAGGATGCTGTTGGAAAGGAATTAAGAAACAAATTAGTTGGATGATTTGTTAATAGATTTCTGCAAGTTTATCATGTTGATTTTGTTTGAAGATAGACAATATTTGGTCAAACTTCAAAGGTGACTGAAAAGGGGATACTCCTGTCTCTTTCATGGGTACTGTCATACAATACCTATTACCTAGTACATTTATTCGATTAAATGTGTGTTCGAATTTATATCTCTAGAATACAGAGCTTGTGTGTTCTATTGCTTTCTTGTTAGATTTCAAAGGAATCTTTCATGTGTAATATTTTTCTCATTGCAAACTCTATGACTTATGAAACAGTATTAACCATGAATTCAAGGAGTGGAATGACAAGAACCCACAGGTGACAACATGCAATAAAGACACCAAGAATTTGATGCAAGGTAGTACTGTCCCACAGGAAGTTGACACAAACAAGGATGTTGTATTCACATATGATGTTACCTTTAAGGTATTGCCAATTAAAACTGCAGTTACGCTCATCAACTTTCATCTCATCTGTTATCAAATGCAAGAGCCAAGAAGTTAAGTTCGATGGCAATTTTTTCAGGAAAGTGAGATCAAATGGGCATCACGGTGGGACACATATCTTCTAATGAATGATGATCAGATCCACTGGTTCTCCATCATTAACTCTCTGATGATTGTCCTTTTCCTTTCTGGAATGGTGGCTATGATCATGATGAGAACTCTTTACAGAGATATTGCCAATTATAATCAGCTAGAAACCCAAGATGAGGCCCAGGAAGAAACAGGGTGGAAACTTGTCCATGGAGATGTTTTCAGGCCACCTGTCAATTCAAATTTGCTTTGTGTTTATGTCGGTACTGGTGTTCAGCTATTTGGAATGTCACTTGTGACAATGATATTTGCTTTGCTAGGTTTCTTGTCACCATCGAACCGTGGAGGTCTCATGACTGCAATGGTTCTATTGTGGGTTTTTATGGGTTTATTTGCTGGTTACTCCTCGGCACGTTTGTACAAGATGTTCAAGGGCACAGAGTGGAAAAAGAATACCTTGAAAACAGCATTTATGTTTCCAGGCATTCTGTTTGGTGTCTTCTTTGTGCTAAATGCCTTGATTTGGGGAGAGCAGTCTTCTGGAGCAGTCCCTTTTGGAACCATGTTTGCTTTGGTTTGCCTGTGGTTTGGTATATCAGTACCCTTGGTCTTTGTGGGTAGTTACTTGGGTTTCAAAAAGCCAGTAATTGAAGACCCTGTGAAGACTAATAAAATTCCCAGGCAGGTACCTGAGCAGGCATGGTATATGAAGCCCGTCTTCTCTATTCTTATTGGAGGCATTCTGCCATTTGGTGCTGTGTTCATTGAGCTCTTCTTTATCTTGACATCAATATGGCTGAACCAGTTCTACTACATCTTTGGATTCCTGTTCATAGTGTTTGTTATCCTATTAATCACCTGTGCAGAGATTACGATTGTGCTTTGCTACTTCCAACTTTGCAGCGAAGACTACAATTGGTGGTGGAGATCTTACCTCACGGCTGGGTCCTCAGCTTTGTACCTTTTCCTCTACTCAATTTTCTATTTCTTCACCAAATTGGATATTACTAAACTGGTCTCAGGCATCCTTTACTTTGGATACATGATTATCGTTTCATACGCTTTCTTTGTGTTGACCGGAACTATCGGCTTCTATGCTTGCTTCTGGTTCGTCCGCAAGATCTACTCTTCTGTGAAGATTGACTAAAATTACAAGCATCGTATAGTGTGGATGATTCAAGGTTGAGCACCGAACCTGAGAGGCTGTAGGACTTTGAAGCAAATACAGCAGGGAAGTTCTTTTCCCCCTCCCCTGAAAACCCCTTTTTTGTTTATTGTTTAGTGTAGCAGTTGGACTGTTAATTTGTTAAACCCGTTTCCATATATTACTGTAGTTGCTTAATCCATGAGAGATGTATGCATATTTCTACATGTCCATGTCATAACATAGTTATATGATTTTCGATCAGCAGTTAGTTGTCAGGGAATGAATGGCATTTCTTGTCACAGCTAATTTGGCAAGGTGACCGACACCTATGCATGTTTGTTGATAAAGTCACATATATACAGAATCAATGAACAACACTTGAGTAAACCATTAAAAAAAAACAAAAAACACAAAAAACCAAAAGAACTTGGGGAGTTAGATCAAACGTCACTCAGTCACTGTACCGCAAAATTGATAGATAGTCATCCAACTTTTTTAATTATTTATATGGTTGGTACTTGGTAGAGAGGTGGTAGTGGTTCTCAACCAAGTTAGTTTAAAAGGGTGTCTGTAGTAGGTTGCAGGTTATTGTCATTGTAATTTCGCATAGTTTTATCATGTCTCCCCGATTGGCGCTGAGTGTACACTTGTTCAGCAGAAACTGGGTATATTCTCATCCAAGACAGGCAGAGCTAGAGCAATTGTTAGGAGGGAGCCAATATAAAAATATAAATCTAAAAAAAAATTAAAATTAAGAGGGCTAATATAAAAATTAATAATTTTTATACATTAAAATTTTTAATTTGGGAGGACATTGCCCCCTTTCTCAACACTAGCCTCCGCCCCTGTCGAAGGTTGTTACCATACTAAAGTTACCGGAGAAAGTTGATGCATCTAGGTTAACTTATTGGCTGTGGGTGGGTGGTTATTTTTTAATAAGTCATCATTTTGTCTTTTAACATTTAAAATTTTTATTTTTGTTCAAAACGTCTTATTTTGTCCTATTTTATTCCTTTGGTCAAAATTATATTTTTAAATATTCCTATTCTTCCATTATTATCTTTTTTTAGATAACGATAACAATAGTAATTTGAAAGTGAAATTGAAAGAAAAATAAGAAGATAATAATAGAAAAAGAAAGATATTTTTGGAAGAAAAATATTTAATTTTGACCAAGACTAAAATAAGATGAAATAAAATTTAGGGAAAAAAATAAGATATTTTAGAGATTATAGACAAAATTAGGACTTATTTTAAATATTAGGAATTAAAATAATATTTTATCCATTTATATATATGACAAGTTTGATTCCAAATTCTTTCTTTATCAATTGCGTTGTAAGGAATGAGAATTTTGATAGTTCCTTCTCTCATGAGAGTATTCTTAATTCTTTATTTTAAATTAAACAAAATTTTCTTTAAGTTAACGAACTATAATTCAAATGATATAGTCTCTCTATAGTGACTTAAAAGTGGTGACTTTAAGTCTCACTTCTAATTTTAAAAAAAAATCTCCTTAAAAATACTTAGAATTTATAAAATTCTTTTTGTTAAACAAAACAATTTAAGTTAAAAATTTTGAAATACTCCATATGAAGAGACATCATATATTGTCACTCAACCAAAGTCCAAGCTGCCACCGCCTGTCCGCCCACCAGACACCTCCTTGGTTTATTTTATTTTGATAATGTACTTGTATACATATATTTTTGGTCGTCAAAGATAATGGGTTCAAGAGCCCAATATCTTTTCGGGTTAGGTCCAAGCCCAAGACCACGCCCAAGCCCAATTATGACTGGTAGTGGCAGTAGTGCTTTACTGCGTTAGAGGCTCCTAATAAAAGCCTAAAACGTAAAACCCTCACTCTCTCGTTTCGAGCATCAGCAGCTGCCACCACCATCATCATCATCGTGCAGCAGATCCAGCTTCACCAATGGTGACCCCTCTTTCTCTCGTTTTCTCTTCTCCCTCTCCGTTTCTTAATCAATTCCCCATATTCATATCACCATTTATTTAATTCTTATGTTTTCTTCATTTTTATTTTCTTTTCCAAGAACACGTTGTCATTCAGTAACAATTTGAAAGAGAAGAAGCTATTTTTCCCCCTTTGTTTGTATCTGAGTCTGTTAGAGTGAGCTTTCTGGTAACTTTGGTAAAAGGAAAATAAAGTTTCAATTTTTTGGGGAGATTCTTAGATCTTCGGTGTTTGATATTCCGGTTCTTGTGCTCTTTTGTGTGTGTGTGTGTGGTGGCTTATATTTAATTGGTCGTAATTAAACTCTAGTATGTAGATATTCTTATGCTTTTGAAACAGCATATTTAACCATTTTTTTCATCTCTGTAATTCCTGAAAATTAGGTTTATGTTAAGGCTCAGAAAGGTAAGGCCTACTTCAAAAGGTATCAAGTGAAGTTCAAGAGAAGAAGAGGTAGTGTATTGTCATTGTTATCAAACAGTTTACAGTGTGTTTCTTATCTCTAATGTGCTTTGTTTTAAAAAAATTTAGAAACATTGATGACTTTATTTCATAAAAATTTTGCAGAGGGAAAGACTGACTACCGGGCCAGGATTCGGTTGATTAACCAAGATAAGAACAAGTACAACACACCTAAATACCGTTTTGTTGTGCGATTTGTATCCTACTTTAGTTTTGTAGGTTAACATTTTTTCAGTAGCTTGTAGTTAATTGAAATTATTTTATAGAAATGTTTACAGGAATTTTTGTTTGATGCTATGCTTTTTTTGTTAAAATTGATTATGCTCAAGTGATTGTTAGTCAATGCTACCTTGAGTTCATGAGTATTATCCTTAGCATCATTACTAGACAAACAAGGATATCGTTGCACAAATAACATCTGCTAGCATTGCCGGTGATATTGTTCTTGCTGCAGCTTATTCCCATGAGCTGCCTCGCTATGGCCTTGAAGTCGGTCTTACTAACTATGCTGCAGGTACTTCATCTGTGGAAATCCTTTCTCTCCTTCCCTCTGTCCGTGTCACCTTTCTTTTGCTGTTGTATCTGTAACTATGGCAAGTGTTTTTCACCTGTGGTTGAACATATTAAAATGTTACCAGCTTATTGCACTGGACTTCTTCTGGCCCGCCGAGTCCTTAAAATGCTTGAGATGGATGAGGAGTATCAAGGGAATGTAGAGGTATGAAAATTGAAGTGCTTGTGCTTGCTTGCTATCTTACTCATAAAAATGTGTGCGACACCTGAATGGCTTTGTAGTTTGACTGAAAAATATGGTTACATTTCAGGCAAGTGGTGAGGATTTTTCTGTTGAACCTGCTGACACAAGGAGGCCATTCCGTGCTCTCCTCGATGTTGGTCTTATTAGGACCACAACTGGAAACCGTGTGTTTGGTGCCCTTAAGGTACTAATTCTTATGTTGCATTGATCGTCTATGTTTCCTTTTCTTTTTAGTATGTTGGAGTAAAATAATTGTGATGGTTTTCAGGGAGCCTTGGATGGGGGTTTGGATATCCCTCACAGTGAGAAAAGGTTTGCTGGTTTTGATAAGGAGAAGAAGGAGCTTGATCCTGAGGTTCACCGCAAATATATCTTTGGTGGACATGTTGCTGCCTATATGAAGGTATGGGTGAATATCTTACTGGCTTTTAGTTGTAAATTTTTATGAATTATTAATCAACATAAGAGATTTCAGTAATTTGTCTGACCATTCAATTTATTTAATCTCTCATAGACTTTGGAGGAAGATGAACCAGAGAAATACCAATCACATTTCAGTGAATATATCAAGCGTGGACTCAGTGCCGATGGAATTGAGCCATTGTACAAAAAGGTTCATGCAGCCATTCGTGCAGATCCCACCATCAAGAAGTCAGAGAAGCAGCCACCAAAGGAACACAAAAGGTAAAAGATAAAAATTGCCTAGATTTATGGGGATTAAAAAATCTCACCATTTGTTGACTTTGAAACATGTGGTTCTGGTTACTTTGTTTTAGCACTAATTATATATTGCCATCATTTCTGCAGGTACAACTTGAAGAAGCTTACATATGAGGAGAGGAAGGCTAAGTTGATTGCACGCTTGCAGGCCCTCAACTCTGCAGCTGGTGGTGAAGATGAGGATGACGATGATGACGAGTGAAGATTTACTGTGGATGTAGCGGTGCAACTTATTTAGAATGTGTAACTTGCATTTAGTGAATCATTTTCTTGAAGATTTATGTTCTTGCATTTTTTATCTCTTAGGTCACAAATTTTGGATACATGTTGGGTTGAGTCTTTTGGTCAATTTCGTGTTAGCCTTGCATTATTGTGATTTACCTTGTTTTGGTTCATACAAGTCATAAGTTCTTTACCATAATACGATCCTTTATTTTATTTTGCGAAAGTCTAATTTCTAAGTTGTGGTTGTCCCTGGATCGGGTAACATGGATTTCTTGAAAATTTTTGGGATTTGATGAAAATGAATAAACATTGAAGCTTCAATTTCTAAAAAGTTAACGTTTTCAGAAGAAAAAAAATAATTCGGTCATAAAAAAGAATGTAAACAAGATTTCTTTTTCCAGTAATATTCCCCCATCAGGTAATACTGTAGTCATTAGTTAAGTGGTTCACTAATAAATGTATTTAATAAGTTTATTTTTAGATATTTTATGAATAAAAAATATATTTTATCCTGAACAATAAAAAAATAAATGAAACACGACCAACTTAAACTACTAATTTCAATTGTAGGCTAGGCATTATAAAAATGACATAACTCTCGCCAAATAAAAGGAAACAACAATACAGCCAATTAGTAGTCTAATTTAAGAATTAAGAGGTAGTATCATTCATAAACTGAGAAGAATAAGAGGTGTAAGAATAAAAAAGGTAAACATAAAATGGAATAAAACATAACATAATTTCATCTTATCATGTTGGCAAAGTATCTTACACTTAAAGGGAAGAAAATAACTAAAATCTAGATTAAATTTCTCTCTCAATGCAGCTTCATATGGAAAATTATATTACTATGGAAGCAAGTGACTTCCACAGAATACAAACAACTTGAACTTGCACATGGACTCAAATCTATGCCGTCTCAATGTGCATTATCCAATCAAATTCTTCACTTCTCTGCAACAAATCTGAACACACACCAATATATATGTACACATTCCACAATTTTCTCAATCCCTATTAGGCTTTTTTTATCAACCACATGGTGTGTTGTGTTTTTGCAACTTCACCTTTGGTAATAAAAAGCCAAAAATCAATGCTTGTGGTGTTGTATTAGTGCACACCTAAAATCTTGAATTGAATATAGCTGATAAAAAATCCAATCTTGAACCACCCTTTTATTCTACATTTGTTTTCTGAGGTTGGAAATTGATTAGGTGCAAATGGCTTCTACTGAAAGTTTCTTCATGACATTTGGACATGGATCTCCTCCAAAAAGTTCAGGTGCCACTGTTACTGCACATGAATTTTGGCCAATACAACTCTGCAATAATAAAGTTGTTGAGTAATGGTAAATTAAATAAGCTGAGTAAAAGTTACCATAAATGGATCATTTGACATGCATAATTGCACTTCAGGCTTTAAAACTAAATTGAAGAAAAGTTTTCTTAATTCCCAGTTGAGAAAATATAAGGAATCAACTTTTAATTAGCCAACATTAGCCAATTTTATGGTTTAGATTTATAATTTAGGATTAAGAATTTACAATTTAAAGTCTAGAATTTAAGATAAACAGAATAATTTTAAAAAAATTGATTGATGTTGGCCGAAAAAATTGGTTCCTTAGCATTGCTCTTCTCAAATTTGTAGCAAGAAATGATACCTTTTGGAAGGCATCATAGGACTTATGGGCATGGCAGCTTCCTTCACGGTAGTTTCCACACGAGCCGACCGGAGTGCCAAAGCTAGCGAATTTGATGGATGAGATCTTCTGTCCAGGACCACATGACAAATGTGCTTTTGGCCTCACAGGTTTGCTAACTTTTCCAGAAGATTCCATCTGATAACTTACAAGATTTGGTTGCCACTCATAAATATCAGCACACACACTATCTATATCCCTTCTAACCAAAAATATCCCATTGGGGTCTCCACCCATTTCCTCAAACACAACCAATAAATTCCCAGCTGGTTTCAGCCAAGAATGAGGAACATGATACCTGAAATATTATCAAATTTAAGTAAGGTTGGTGAAAATTTTCTAAATTGCATTAACAAAACAAAACTACAGAGTAATTTAGAGATATCTCTCAATTCTCACCATCTTTGAGAAGGCTCGCCGCAGTTACTTAAACATTTCTTCTCATTATAAGTACCAGCATAATCACAGGATCCACACGAACCGGATGCTTTGTAAGCAGGCCAGTACCGGCCAAGACTCTGTCCGTTTATCCAGATTTGTCCTTTGCCCATGCTTGCCATGTCTAAAGCCAACGGCGCGCTCCCTGCCGGAGCATCAAAAGTGGTCTAATGCAAAAATGATGTTAGTTTATGTCCATTGTTTCAACTAGTGAAAGCCAAAAAGGTCTCCTTACCACAACAAAATGAAAAATCTTATACTTATTATTGGTTTTATTTGCAAGAATAGCAGTTGAGAATAAAATGATAAGTTCATGTAACTTTGTGAAACTCACTTTGTACCAAGTCAAGGGCTGCCTTCGCGACACGAAGAAACCCTGCATCCACTCAACTGAGGAACTTCCAGTAAGTGAATGAAGACTCAATGCTTCACCTTTAAGACCAACCTGAATGGAACATGAACTCAAATGAGTACCAAGCTAAACTAAGCAGTAAGAAAAAGATAAGCCTTAGTAAGTGTTTGAAGGATAACCTTGTAAGACCACTTCTGCCATGTTAAGTCCCTCTTCCCTTCATTGAGACCACTTAATGTAATTGGACCAAGAACACCAGCATTCCATCTTTCAAAATGTGGACCAACATTCTGCACATATGTAATGTATTTTCAGTCTTAAGTCATAAGTCATAACACACTGATTTAGACGTGTCACGCACGTGCGCATGGACAGCGATAGATATAGAGGGAGAATATACCGGGAGACCAACTGCAACACTAAGAATGGAGATTTTGTTAACACCGGCTCTGAGCTTCACACCCTGGCTAAATGTTAGTTTGGGGAATTCTAAGCTTCCATATGCAGTTCCTGATCAAAGCATATCAAAGTAAAAATGATGAAGCTCAAGCTATTATCCAAATAATCATTAGCTTCAAATGTAAAATGTGATGCTTGCAATGCAATGTTTGGGAAAGAAAATTCAAGAAAGAAAACTATATCCATTGTGTTTGACAAATGGCTTCCTCTTGGATCTTAGTATCTTACCAAGAAAAAATGCAACTATTATAGTCAAATTTTATTAAAACCCCTGAATCAATGCAATTGTTCTTGGTACTTTGAAATTACATATTGATGAATCAAATTTTAGTAATGCTGCTAACCTGATAGCTGACCATTGACAAAAACATGCATAGCATGTCCAGCAGACATTGCTGTAAGAACAGGATCCTTTCCATTCCTTAAAAACCATTCGTTGGAGTTTATCACAACACTGACAAGAAAAATAGCAAGTAATTAGACATAGAACAGTGACAAAATTTCCAGTGATGTTGTAACCAACAATTATATGAGACTATAGTGTTTTATGTCACTCACTCTGTAGAGTACCACAAGTAGTCAGATAAGTCCCTTGTTACATTTAACTGCTCCAACAGACCAGTCACTGTGAAGGAACTATCATCGGTAGAGGTCGTCTCATCATTAAATGCTTTCCAAGAGAGTCCTCCATGAATAGGAACTCGAGTCATCTTCATTTGCGCGCTTTGCGCACCAACCTGACCAGGAGATTTTTAAAACTTTAGTCTTCTATTCTTGTAACTTTAGCAAGAACAAGAAAATTTAAATAAGACAACAATAAGGTGTTATTCCTTTCGTTTTGTGTGTCTACTTCCATGAAAATGAACAAGTAAATCTTGTTGGTAATTATAACTGCATATAAGAATAGTCATTATAAATTCACTCTATTTTTCTTCCCCTCACCCTTGCAGTGTTATAAACAGTGTGCTTGCAATCAGGAAGAATGCTTATAGACCAAGGAGGCAAGTTGTAATGCAAATTTCCAAATGACACCGTTGCATAGGATCGTGGATTATAGTTTGCAAGAAAAGCAGAACATGCTCCAGACTTTGATTTGAAGACATGAGCCTGTAGTGTGGTGAACAAAAGTTAGAAATTCAGTTTGATTTCGAATCATTCTAGACATGGCTGGTTTATTCTCACATAACTAAGCATATTTTATAGTTGAAGTTACTTATACCTCTTCATAGTTTCCAAGCCTTTGTACAACAGGATCTGCAGACACTAAAGCAGGTTCAGAGAGTTTAATTGCCCTGTGTAAATCTCTCAGATGACCCCATTTCGGGTGCCGAGGCAATCCTGCATAGAGCAGAAAGAAATAAATGAAGAATGTAAGATCATGCAAGAAATGTTCTAATCTGCTATCATAGACTTGAACTTTATTCTATATGATTCAAGAAAATGCATAACAATATGAAAATATCAGTAAGTATGAGAGGCGCATACCGTATTCATCGAGAGGCGCATCATAATCATAGCTTGTAGCAATGAAGGGACCACCAGCAGTTCGACCGAAATTTGTACCTCCATGATACTGGAATGGACAGAACACAAGGGACTTAGTTGAATAAAACAGTGAAAACCAGAGATTGAAATCTAACAGATACTGAAACTACCATGTAATAATTGACAAATGATCCTCCTTTCTGTATGAACCTTGCAACAGAAAATGCCAAATCCTCAGCAGGTCTGTGAGGAACTGGACCTCCAAACTCAGTATACCTGCAAGTTTAAACAGAGAAATCAAAGGTATGGTCAGAAAGATACCTCTAGCTTTTATGTAACAATGCACCAATTCAAAATAACATTCAATTTGGACAACATAGTAATAAATTTTTTAATATGAATTTATTTTGAAATGAAGGTCAAGGGAAGTAAAAATTTATCATACCATCCAGTCCAAGCTTCTGTCCACATCTTTGGTTTGTAAGCCTTATTTGGAGAGAAGTAATCACAATAGAAGCCATTGCAAGTGTTAATCTGCAACAAAAGTCAACACAAATATTAATATATTATCAGCAAAAAATTTGATTTACTTGAAAATACAAATATTTCTTGACTGCATGCCAAGAATATTAAAATGATTTCTCTCAATAATGGAATGTCATGTTTTGAATTATTTCACCATAGGTAATCATGCTAATTTCACTAAAGTCTAATGATTCCTCAACATTATAATAAGAATAATATTGAAATGACATAAAAAGTAAATCACAGCCATGCAAGAATGAAGCATAATTCATTCTCATAATTCACAAACTCTAGTCTTGTGTCTGACCAAAATTTGAAAATGACAAATTTGTCCTACATTGAAATTTACTATTAAAAACAAGTGGACATATTTGCCCTCCTTTATACATGTACCTAAGGATACTGTTCAGTATCCCCCACCAAGGACAAGGAGAATAAGAATATGAACATGTTTATAGAAAGTAACAAGAATTTTGTTAGATTAGATGGTACTTACAACTGGGTCAGGAGCATCATCTTGCTTGCACATGACCCATGGAACACCAGTTCTAAGTCCTAAAGCCATATGTGCTGCCCAATCAGTGTATGCTTTACCTTGAGCACCAAGTTCATACTCCATAGGTCCATATTCATTTTCAATCTGTTAACAAAATCAATAGTTTGAAAAGGGTAATACTCTCAGTAAATTTATATGTTAAAAAAGCATGAAGTCAGATGTTGAACTAAGAGGAAGGGTAGTTAGGTATTTTAATCTTACCTGTGATAAAATTATTGGACCACCCTGAGACTCAAATAACCTTTCTGCTTTCATCATATCCACAATCTTAGTGGTAAATCTTTGCATTTGATACTTCAATACATTAACATGGAAAAAAGAAGAAAAGAAGTTACTAAATATAATAAATAATAAGAAAATTAACATCAAAGATAGGGAAAAATATTAGATTTTTACATTGACTTTTGGTCAAAAAGGACTATTTCTCTCACCTTAAATGGCCCATTGTCTGTTCTGAAGCTAATGCCTGGTATGTACTTAAGCCAAACAGGGAAACCGCTGAAAAAAGTAGAAAAACCATTAAGTTAAATTTAAAGTTGAAGCTATTTAAGATGTTCCAATTTCAAAGTTTCTATATAAACAAAGTTTTATTATTGTTTCTTTTTTTGGTTAATTTGTAAAGAGAAAAATTGAATCATTTGATTGATTGATTACCCGAAATTCCACTCAGCACAGACATAAGGACCAATTCTGAGGTGAACATAAAGGCCTGCTTGCTGAACCAGCCTTATGAACTTCACCAAATCATAATTCCCCTCAAAATAATACTACACTCATCAACAAACAAAAGGTTCATTAGTTCTCACAACTAACTCACAAATAACAAACTAAAATAAAATAAAAAGAAGCATTTTCTTCAAACACCAGAAGCAAAAACAGTATGCATTGTTCATTACTTTGCCAGGTGAAGGCTCATGTCCATTCCAGAACACATAAGTTTGAATAACATCCAAACCTCCTTCCTTAGCCTTCTGTATAAGATCTGGCCACATCTGCCAAAAACAATTAAAATAAAATAAAATAAAAAAAAGAAAAATTTAGCATTGCAAATAGTAATAAAATAAATACTTAGGATTGCAAAAATCCTTATTGAAAAAGGAAGAAACTTTAAGGTACCCATTTGAAAAAAACAAAGACCCCATAAAAGCACATTTTGATAGTATTAGTACCTCAGGAGTGCTTCTTGGGTAATGAATGGAGCCAGAGAGAAGTATCCTTCTTTGTCCATTGATGGTGATAGCTTTGTGGTCATAGGACACTGAAGCTTCACCTTCACCAACCAATGAACATGCCAACACCACCAAAATTAATCCCACATTCCACACTTGCTTGAGCTTCTTCATCCCCATCATACTCCAATCTCTTCCTTTCTCACCTTATTCTATGCTTTGATGCATAGAGAGAAATGCTTATGCAAGTGATATATTTCTGTTTTGTTTGTGTGTTTGAACTGTGAAGTGTGAACTATTATTCTCTTCCTTTTACTGACTTTGTTTCTTTTCGGCAGAATCAATGACCAATGAAGAGAAGGGAGAGTTGAATTACTGAGAAAGTGAGAAAGACTCTTCTTTTTATTTGGGAGGGAGAAACAAAAACAGAATTAGTAAATTAGTTGTTGTAAGAGATGGTGATGTTGGGGTTGCAGAAAATGAAGGGTGCTTTGCAGTTGCTTTTATAAACACTCAGAACTGGATGCTATTTCAGAAAAGGTGGGACCCACAACCTTGTCCTTAATAGTTAAAAATTATTAATTATCAATAAATAACTCAAATATTAATGTTAATTACATCTTAATTTTTATTTTATTTTATTTTAAACACATTTTATTTTATAAAAATATATTTATTTATTTATTCTATTTATAATTTTACATTGATCTCCTTAAAAGAGACATTAATTCTTCTTTTGTTATTAAATAATTGTTTTTTTTTTCAAAATTTCGTTTTTTTATATTGAATATTTATTTATAATTTGGTATTGTAGATTTTTTTTTAATTTGAAACCTCAAATACAGAAGTTCGTGGCTCGGGGGGCTTCGGCGTTTGGACCCTTTTTCACAAACAAAGTGTATACTTGAGATGTATAAAATAAAAAAATAATACAAGTATACTTACATTTGAAAAATGTAAACTGTGTTGATAATTTAAAAATTTTCTAATTATGAACTTATTAAGGAATTAAATTTTTTTATAAAAAAGGATTTTGAAGTAATTTTTTAAATTTCTTGTGCCATATTTTCTTTAAGAAAATTTCTTGTGCATTTAAAACCATAAGAACTTTAAAGAATTTGAGGAATTATTTACTCTCTGCACATCCTTCTAATTCCTAATTAATACATAGAGGAATAATTAATTTATTCTTTGAGACTTTAATATATTGATTATATAAGAAAATTATTAAGAGACTAAATTATATAATTATTATTTTTTAATAAAAATTATCATCTTTTATTTTTTAATAATTGTAATAAATGTTTTGATAACCGCAACCTTCAGAATCATTTCATTTATGATATTTTAAGACAAAAGGACAGAAATATTCTCTACCCAATATTCTCCATATATAGGTCTTAGATTTTATTATAATGTCACTACAAACTGCAGATTTCATTTCCACTTGAATAAACAACCAAAAAGTGGCTAAAATTTGTGACAAAATCCCCAAAAATGAAAGAAATTAAAGCATTGAAGAATAAACTCCAAAAATCTCTTTCACGATGTATAAAAGTACCTTATCTATTGAAGGAAAAAAAAAAAAACTATGATGCGAAAATTAATTTAATTATTAGACTATGGATTCAATAGTGCCATAATTCTTAAAATAGAAATGAGAACACTTTTAATGAGAAAGAGTTGAAATGGATTAATTAATATACTCTCTCTTACATATTTAATTTGTATTGTTGTTCCCTAAAATAAAAAACTTCAAATATCAATTTAATTTGAGTAATAATGCTATTTGTATGCACTATCTTCACCACTAAATAGAAGTGTAAAGTTTTTATAAAATTTATAAACTTTATCTCCCATCTAATATTAAAAAATCCTATATATAAACTCAATATGCAAAATAAAAAGTATATACAATAATTTTAAGAGTTTAATTTTAATGGACTGACAGTGTAAAACGTTTTACACAGTCGTGCAATCATAGCCGTTCTGTTAGATAATTATTCATATAATTAATATAAAAAAAGTAGTTATTTTTACTAATGTGACATTACACTTGCCATCAAAATTAATTTCTAATTTTAATTCAATAAATTTTTCATGTATTATTATTCTACCATAGCTAGCTTATATAAGAAAGAAGAACAAGAATTGGGAAAGGAACCTTTCACTTTCAGAAATCAAAAAGAGGATTTTGATGGTTTACTTGCCGGGAGGAGAAAGGGAAAAGAGAGAAAAAAGGAACAACAAACGAATATATAATCTGCTTTATGATTTATGAATGAAAATATAAACATTATCATCATCTATCTCTTATTGTTGCATTTCTGTTAGTTACAACTTCCTAAGTAAGCCCACATACAAAGCAATGAAAATAAATCTCATTATTAGAAATTTAGAATAATTAAAAAAAATAATTTATTTGCATGCACTTGTTCCACTCACTCAATCACCCATCAAACTATGCATCATTGCAATTCACCAACCTGGCAACTTCAACTCCCTTTCATTTTCCATGTTTTCCCAACAACTGGACTATATATTCTAGAGAGTATCAAAAATATAAATCTTTATATTGTGGAAGGTTCTTCACGTCTTGATTATATGTATATTCTGATATTGTGTTCAGATTTAGAAATCAAGTCTTGATCTGTGACTCCTCACCTTCCATCAATTGAGTAGTGTTTGTTTTGGGTGTTTTTCTTTTTATTTTTATTTTTCTAAAGGGAAATGGTTTGTATGAATATATAACAATTATGGTACCATTAGAGGTTGGCAACACGTAAAAAAAATTATTTTATCTTAAAGTAAATGTATGATAAAAAGTATGAATTAAAAGAAAATAGATATTGTGGCTTCAATTTTGATAATGCGAAAAAAATCACGTGTAAAACATTATCATTTTTCTATATACTAAAAGCAATTTAGGAAGGTAAATTTAATTTCTACAATAATTATTTAAATTCTAAAAGAATAAAAATCAATGTTTATTGTTTTGTAAATAGTTCATCACATTGAATTTCACCAAAATTCGTAAGAGGTAATTAATTAATTAGTCTAATTGGCCTAGATGCAAAATTGCAATCTGGTGTAAGTTTAGGCTGCGTTTGAAGAACAAGATAAAATAATACATTGAGATGATAAGACATAAAAGATAGAGATATAAATTTTTGTGTACTTATATTCTATTTTGTGATAAATTAGAATAAATTATGAAAATTTAATTTATTATTATTTTTTTTCTATTTAAAAATTTTAAGATGAAAAATATAATTATAAAAAATTAATAAAAATAATAAAAAATAAAAAATAAGTTATATCTCTTATTAATATCTCTATATTTTTTCTATCAAGATAAATATAAAATATATTAATTCAATAATATTTCTGTTTATATTATTATGTGTCTCTATCTCAGTATCTTGTCTCTATAAATAAACGCAATATAATTTACATACGTTTATGTATATTCAAGGTTGCATGATATTAAAAAAATTAAGATTAAAATAAAAAATTTTGCAATAAAATATGGATAAGATTCGCTCAAAACAACTTTCATTAAACCCAAAATAATAATAAAAAAAACACTTTGATTCTTTGCATATTTAAATTGCGTGGGAAACTTCCGAGGCAGAACAACACAATGTGAACCATAACATCCGAATTGAATTATGTGCTGCCCAGAACTTTTTTATCACCCCCAATAAAAGTAAATAAATAATCATGCGACTTGCTGAAAATTAATTTTAATATTATACACGAAAGCTAATTAAAAAAAAGCAATCAAATATTTTAAACGAAAAAAAAATATTATACAAGATTATTACAAGAATAGAATTAGCATCATATATATACATTATGGAAAAATGGTGAGTAATTAAATTAAAGCACGTATGAAAACAATTCATTAATCTGATGATATTTAGGGATACATATCTTTCAAGGAATTGAATTAGCCTTTAAATGTACCAAACAAATGTAAGCTTTGCTAGCTAGTTGGAAGAGCTTATAATGGTAATGTATAAAATCAAGATATAGGGTAATATTAACTAATATATATCTTGCAAGCTTAAAATAGATGATGAAAATAATTTAAGTGTGTCGTACCAACGTGTTTCTTCAATAATGGAGTAGAAATTGTTACTTGTGGTGTATGTATTGCTATGTGTCATATATATGCATACTTCATTTGATTCCAAAACTTAGTTAAAAGTTGGTATGCTAGAAAGTGTGAATTTGTGCTCTCTAATTTGGGA
>NC_029780.3:5573237-5577857 GCF_000817695.3 Arachis duranensis | reverse complement strand
AAAAAAAAAAAAGAAGAAACTCAATTATTCAACTATATATTATATTGTATGTCTTGATGATTTTTTTTTAAATATTAAATTGCCCTTTTTAATTTTGGTATTTTTTTTTAAAGATGTAAACAACCCATTTTATTTATGAATTTTATTTTATAATATTTTTTTATTTCTTTAGTAGTGCCAGCTAAACCTAAATTTTTCTATAAAGTGTCACTAATTTAGAAGCCAAGGATTATAGCTATCTTCCTCTAGGTGTAAAAAGAATATAGTATAGGAAAATTTTAAAGTATATTGGTAAATCAATGTTTCAGTAAATTTATTTTAATGGTTGATCTTAATTATATATATTATATATATTTTTATAATTAAGATCAACGGTTAAAAATCATTGAAACATTAGTGTACCGAAATAGTTGAAATTTTTTCTATATATATATACAAATTTGATTGGACTACCATACATTTTAGGTGAAAGCTAAAGTTGGACAATAATGGACTAAAAATTTAAATTGCAAATTATGTGTTTCACTAGTTAATGGAAGTGAAGATTTATAAATATGTTGATTTTTGTTTGTGAAACCAAAGAATTAGTGTATGTGTGTCTCCAATACATATATGAAAAAGCTAAAATAAGTTTGGTGAATTGTGAGGAAGTTTGAGTAATTTACAAAGCACGTTTTATATATACATAATACAAAATGTAGAATATTTGTATGAGACAATTGTATGCTATAAGTTTAAAGTTAACGGTTATGGGAACATGTGATGCATAAGTTTCAAGCAAGAAGAGACTGTGTGTGTTGTTTAAGATTTCTTTAATTTCTTAGTATTAATTTTAAGGCTGAGATTGTAATTAATTCATATTTCTTTTAGTTAGAGACTTAGAGTGATCAAACAAGCTGGGTAATGAGTTCAAATTTGCTCATCACGAGCGACAAGTATAAAAGAAATTAAACGAATGGACCCGTATTTTACCCGAGTTAACGAGTTAAATGGATTGATTCGTTTTTATTATTTATTTTTTTAAAACACCATATAATTTTAGCAATTTTTTGTACTGGTATCTATACGAATAAAAAAAATCATATATTTATATATTTTCATAAAGAAATTAACTGAAATCTAAAAAATTATTTAACAAGAGATTTTTTATGTCCAAAAAAAAGAAGAGAGAAAGAGAGTTAGATGAACCAACTTGTGCATACTCGATTTGAACCCATTTAACTTGCGAGTTATACGAATAGAGTTAGGGTAGAGCTGGTAATTCATACTCTACCCGTGAGAATTGAACCCATAACCTCTCTTATGTAATGACTTATAATAAGTGAATAACCACTAAACTAGTTAGTTAATTTAGTAATTTAGAGTATTAGTTTTTTATTTTTTATGTTATTAATACGTATAAAATTCGAAATAATTAAATTTTATATTTACTTTGAAAAAAATTGATATTTCTACGGGTAGGGTAGGGTTTAGAATTTTAAGGTGCGGGTAAAGTTAGGGTTGAGAGATTCTCAACCCGCGAGTAGAGTAGGGTAGAATTTTAATGAAATTTTTAACCCGCAGATAGAGTTAGGGTAGAGTCCAAACCCTACCCTACCCTATCTATTGCCAGCCCTAAATAGAGTCAAATTAATTTACTTTTAAACGAGTTATGATTTTATATATCTACTAGACTCATCTATTTTTACGAGTAATTTGAACCGGCTTGCGAATGCAGCTTGTTTCTATGGCTAGTTTATGTTGTTTAAAGGTTAAAATGCTAAAATTGAATGTAGATTTGGACTCTTTTGGTCGTTTTAAGTTTATTAGAATTAATAAATAATGTTGTAAACTTAAAATTTTGAGATAAGGAGAATTCACGTCATGATCATATGGAATTTCCGACTTGAAAATGAAGCAATAGCTTAAGAGCAATGATCATTTTCAAGTCCATAATCAATTGAAAATGATGCAATCTTCGTGATTCAAAGTAGGGAATTGTCACGGGTGAATTTGGTCCTTTTCTTGTGCAAATTAAAACAATACATATAAACAAATAAAACCCTCGGAAGAAGGGCAATTCCACACAAAAGGTCAAATCACATTCACAGGGAAAATTCAATTCATAATAAATTGCCTAAAATATTAGTTAGTACAGTTTGGTCTACTATATGTAACAAACATCATTTATCCCTTTCACGAGTGTTTTTAATTCCATTATTCTAAACTTTAATTTCATGACTGTACTAATGCCTTTCATAATTAGGTGTAGGGGGACTGGGGAGTTAAGTTTAATTTAGGAGCAGACCAATTCTTAATTATTTAGAATATAATTGATTCAATAGTACTTAATTAACATTTTTTCTTTTTTCTTTTTTTTTTTGGAGAGGGGGTGTTTAATTTAATAATGCATCCTATTTTTTTTTTTAAAATCACTGATTGATTATTTAATGCATATATTTTTCCTCAAAATTGTTGCAATTCTTCAATTGAAATAGTTGTTTGAATTTAATTTTGATGTAAGTTTTAACCGTGTATCCAATTATATAATATTGTATTTAAAAAAATTATATTTTATATTGACGGTCAATAATTATTTAAAAAAATAAATGTGATTGAACAACCTAACTTGTAAAATATTATATATTGTAAATGAATGAATTAATCTTTTATATATTATACTAGAATTTATTACTGTGATGAAATAATTTTTTTTCTATATATTATATCGACCTCTGATCTCTTTAGATAAATTATTAAAGTAATCTAAATTTTTAGTATTAATTATCTTTGCTCCTCCCTTAATTTAAATATGCAAGTACATCAGAATTTACATGATACGTACCTGATGAAAGGAAAACTAGTCCATGTTCTCCATATCAATTATTATTTTTGCCTTAAATTTGTTTATTATATGATGAAAAAGAAGACTTTGTATGTATACAATATGAAATGAACCAATAGTGTCTCACATGGGACCATGCAAATGGATCAAAAGTCAAAGCAAGTTGATGAGAGAAAGTTTTTATTTGATTAGAGATTAGATAGATGCTCTGTCCTCCACTGATGATGATCATCTTTAATATTCTTCTCAGTTGGTGCACTTGAACCTCTTTTTTCAAGCTTTCACTTCTTCAATATCTTAATTACTTTTACTATTATATACTCTCAATCTACTTCAAAGGAAAAATAAGCTTTTGTTTGGTGAGAAACTAACTAAAAGAACTCAAGGAAATAAATCCCACCAAATAAATTTAATTAATTATTCATTTTAAGTCAAAATTTAACCCAATTAATTATTACTATAGGTTCAATTTTGGATTGATAGTTTTTCAATTTGATCTTTCAAAAATCTCATCCAATTACCTAAATAAATTTATTTAGACCAAATTACGTAAACAGATTAATTAAGTTCTTTTTTAAAAAATAGCTTAAATAATAAATTTTTATATTAAAATTTAAAAGTAACTTATAAATAAGTTATTTTATATTTGATTTTTTAGTTTTAAATTTCTTATTTTAAAAAAAACTTTACAATGGATTCTTATTCTCGTTCTAATAATAATACCAAAAAAATATGCCGTAGAAAAACTAGAAAATATGATGAAGCTATATTGTTTTTATCTTTTTAAAAAATAATTTTTCATATTATTTGTTGATATTCATTATTTAAGAAATTAATCTATTTATGATATCATTATTAATTATATTAAAATCAAACTCTATATATTATTAGCTTTTAAATAATAATTCAACCAGATACAACCTAACACAACTGAATTGAATGTATAATTTTAACTTATGAAAAAAAATAGTTAACTGAATCCAAATCAAAATTAACCCATTCATACCATACCCTTCTATGTTCTATATATCTACAAGTTAAGTTTGTGATTAGCTGTGAACCAGATAGCTTCTAACCAAAAGTGGACCCCCTAAAATTTGGTCCCACATTTTATCACCAGCAATAGCATTTATGTTTACCATAATACAAGCCAGCTCATTTATAATTCAACCCAATTATAATGACATCTTATATACTCCACCACAAAACCTTACTTCATTCTAATTAAGATTAATAATTAATTAATTAATTAATTAATTAGAAAAACTAAAATTTAAATAATTAAATTTACCATGTATATACCATGTCCATGGTCGGTAACCTAATTATTATTTGACAGCACATGGTGCACACGTTGAACATGATTGAATTGATGACAATCTAATTAATTTGGTTAGCTATAGTTCCTACAAAAACATGGAATTGGTTACATGGGATGTTCGTAATAATAAGGTGTGTTTAAATTTTATATTTTGGATGGTTGAATTTGGAAAATAATGAATGTATAAACTAATATATGGTCTAATAGATAATATTACAACAATAATAATTGTTTAAAAGTTAGTTTGAAAACTGATGATGATGAGCTTGTGAAATTGAAAAGTATTATATGGAGTATGGACAGAGGGAAAGCACCAAAGAATAAGGATCCAACAATAAATTAAATGTAAATAAAATGAATCAATAGAATTAGGATGACTATTATAAATTTGAAAAGTCGTAGCAGATAGATCTCATGTTCAAACAAAATATTAATGGAGCGGTTAAGGGAAGTAGCAGGTTATTCTCTATATAGG
>NC_029780.3:5562658-5573007 GCF_000817695.3 Arachis duranensis | reverse complement strand
ATTGTTAGGTATCAGGTAAATGATACAGTAAAATATAAAAATAAAAAATAAAAAATTTATATAAAATAATTTTTTTTAAAAATTACAATTTTTTTTTGTCACAACAAAATTATAATAATGTTATTTCTTAACAATAAAAAATACATATATCTCTAAATATAGAAGACAACCTCTCAAATACACTAATTTTTTTTTTTTAGTCACCAAAAAAAAAATACACTAATTTTTTTTGGTACAGTGTCTTCTATTCGTTTTTCATGTTATAGTTCATACAAATTTTTACTTTATAATTGATCATTAAAATGAAAAAAGACGAGTATGAAATTAATCTGTTTGGTAATTTATAGGATGCTAAAAATAATGATATTATTTAATAATATGAAGAGAGACGAGAGAGTATGAATTTACTATTATATTGGAAAAGTATGAAGTCAAGAAATTTCTTGTGCTTCTTGATAAAGAAAGGAAAAGGATGTGAAGAATCAAAATACAAAAAGAAGAAGAATAAGTAAAGAGAGGCAATGGAATCACTTACCGGACCCTATATATTATTAGCCTTTACCTGCACTACTCTCTTAGTATATCACCCTTCTTTCTTTCGGTATATATCCCACCTCTTTTTTCTTTTCTTTTTTTAATTTATTTATATTATATTTATATTAAAATCAACTATTAACATCTGTTATTAATATAAAATATATATTAAAATAGAGTTAATAGTCAAAATTGTTTCTGAAAGATACCTTGATTTCTATTTTGGTCCTCGAAAGATAAAATTAATCGAAATCGTCTCCGAAAGATAGACGACTTGGTCATGTTAGTCCTTCCGTCAATTGGATGATGGTGTGTCACGTTAAGTGCCACATGGCACATGATGACGTGGTGGGTTAATGTCACGTGTCACAAGATGATTGGTTGACGTGTCAGATCAGTGTCACGTGTCACTTAACATGTAAAAAAGTTATTTATAATCAAAATAGTCCTTGAAAGTTCAAACGTAAATCATTTTCATCCCTAAAATTTTAAAAATTAATCAAATTAGTCCTTATATAATTTTTTTATTTTTTCTTAATAATATTAAATTTGAAATATTTTTTGATACTACTAATTTTAATAGAAATGTAATTGACAAACAAAAAATTAGTAATTGTATCTTTTCTTTTCTTCTTAAATTTTTTTCAATAAAATTATCTCTCTCCTTTAATTCTTCTCAAAATCTCTCTTATTCTATTCTATTCTAAAATCTTTTTCTTACATTATTACATTTTGCTGGAATATATATATATATACTCAAAATTAAAATGTATGTATTTGTTAACCTAAACAAATTTATATGCTCAAAATAAAAATTTATGTATGTTAACCTAAACAAAGTTATACAACTATTTTTTTTCTACTACATCTTTTTTTCCATTACGGTATTACTTACATATAGAATGTAATGATAGTGATATTAAAAGTCAAAATTCAAGAAGATCCACAAATTTTACTTCAATTTCAAACTTTACAAAATATTAAAAATTTGTTGCTTAATTATTATTATTATTATTATCTATGCTAAACGAATTGCTTATTAAGCGTACTACATGCAAAGATCATAATAAATTTTTGTGTGTTTCATATGTTCGAGATAGATTATATAATTTTTCTTTTAATACATAAATTTTGATTTTGAGCATATAACTTTGTTTATGTTAACAAATACATACATTTCAATTTTGAGTATATATATATTCCAGCAAAATGTAATAATGTAAGAAAAATGTTTTAGAATAGAAAAGAATAAGAGAGATTTTGAGAAGAATTAAAAGAGAGAGATAATTTTATTGAAAAAATTTGTAAGAAAAGATACAATTACTAATTTTTTGTTTGTCAATTACATTTTTATTAAAATTAGTAGTATCAAAAAATATTTCAAATTTAATATTATCAAGAAAAATAAAAAAATTATATAAGGATTAATTTGATTAATTTTTAAAATTTTAGGGATGAAAATGACTTACGTCTGAACTTTCAAAGACTATTTTGATTATAAATAACTTTTTTACATGTCAACGTGTCACTGATCTGACACGTCAACAAATCATCTTGTGACACGTGGCACTTAACATGACACGTCATCATCCAACTGACAGAAGGACTAATGTGACCAAGTCATGTATCTTTTGGGGACGATTTCGATTAATTTTATCTTTCGAGAACCAAAATGGAAATCGAGATATCTTTTAGGGACGATTTTGACTATTAACTCTATTAAAATATAAAATATATATTAAAAATAAGTTAAATAATACATAAATTTATATATAAATATATAATAATTAATTTTAGTATATAAATAATATTTTTGTTTTTAATTAATATGTCATTAGAATTTTTTTTCTTTCTTTTTCATATTGGTAGATTTAAGAATGGAGGTGTTAAAATTAATTAGGACAATATTAGGTCGATAAAAATTTAATATTAATACTATATAATTATAAAATTTAATATTTCTGTTTTGTGTTGTTTTCTAACTCTTATGACCTTTAAATTATAATTGGATTTAGAAGTAATAAACATGTAGTCAAGCTAATAAGTGATTTTATTATGAATAATTAGATATTTGGTGAATATGTTTGTTTTTAATAAATAAAACTTGTGAAATTTTTCATCACATTTAATAATTAGATATATTGATGTGGATAGACAAACAAATTTATTAATTTATTTTCAAATAGAAGAAACGACAACCTAATAGTTTCTTAGACATATTATTGCCTTAGCCTTCAAAGCAAGCAAAGAAGTTTTCTTCTTCCCAACCATATAATATTTATCATGTTTATATGGCCCATAAATGATAAATGTGGCTTCACATATAGAAAAAAAAAATGAGAATGAAAGTACTAAACTGTACTTATCAGATGAAAATCAAAGAAGAGGGCTGACGACACGTCAGCAAAGGAACACACCAAGATGAGATTGACACGTCAGCACTATTAGGTAGGCCATGTGCCACCGAGATAGATAGACACCATCCATTGTAACAGTCTTTAATAATTTTGAGTTACATCACATAATAACAGTTCAATTGGTGCAATTGGTGAAGCTTTTAATTTTGTTATAAACTAGGAGTATGAACCAATGCCAGAAATTATTTTTAATATGAAAATGGCGATGGTGTTTTGTTTTAATATTAATTTTTGAAGTGTATTATAATATTGTAAAAATATTAATATATTTTTTTATGTGTTTTAACACATTTTTCACATGTTGACTAGAATGTTGTCACGTATTTAACACGTCTTTTATATATTGACTTTTCACTTACAAAATTTACTCATTTATAATTATACTAAATAATTTCATTTCTAACAAAAATACCAATATTTTTTCTATATAAAAAAAATTAGCCAACCAATGCTTCCTTTTTTAAAAAAAAAAAGAAAAATTATTATTTTTTAAATATTAATAAATAACTGATAATTAAAAATAATAAATGCTGATGATATAATATTTTTTTGTATTTAGAGGTATCAACTAAACAAAACTTGTTCATACTGAACATTGTTGAATTTGAAGGATGTAATATTTTTTTATTGGTAATTATTTGTCCTACTTGAGTTTAAGCCTACCTAATTTTGGGTATATATGTATTTTTTTAATCGAAAAATATAAAAGTGTAGCACACTATGACCTACTACTACTAGTCTACTACTTAAACGATGATGCATTTCAAATTTTCAATACCTTTAGATGTAATACAAGTTCTTTTCCATCATTAATTAAATGGATATTGTACAAATTAGATATCTCAAAAAAGTGTTATATTGAGAGATAATGTAAATCTGATCTTAATATAGCTTTTAGTACTTGAAGATCCTGAGTCACCATCAGTGGTCATTACATTTGGTAGAGAATAATATTTTATCCAACAAAGAGTGGTCACTAAAATTTGTGTTCATTTAAAAACAAATGACTGCCTAGCTAGGACAATTGAAGAGGATCAAATATATAGCAATTCTTATCCATCATCACCTCAATTATTGCCTTTTTGATACGTAATGGGAATCAAATTTGGTATAAGTTAGTGAAAGTTTGGATTGTATATATATATATATATATATCATGAATTAGTTATATATTAATCAAATCAATCTGATGTAATGAATCTATGAAGTAGTTTTCATCATTTAATTATTTCTCTGTGATTTCTAACAGTATTTAAGGTTTTAGCAATAATTTTAGCAATTGTAGAGATCTTAAGTTGGCCACAATTTTGGTTACAATAATGCTTTACATTTATGTAAAAAATACATTCAAGTTATTCAAATAATATTGGCCAGACGTATTCCCATCTTCCCTTCACTCGTTTGTCATACACACGCTACATATAACATGCTACAATCTAAAGCTTTGCTCAATTGTAAACCTTTTTTTCTGCTCACGTTCTTCTTCTTCTTCTTCTTTACTCGCGTTCTTCCTTATTGATCTGCATTGCCTTCGTCGTTCTCCTCTAGTCGCGTTCATCTTCTCGTTTTCTTCTTTCGATCTGGTTACGTTACATTTATCTTCTTCCTATTCTTCTTCGTTTTCTTCTTCGATCTGCACTTCTGAATCGTAACAATGAATGACTCAACTTCAAATTAGTTGAATGAGAGCGATTTTAATTATTCTTCTGGAATGAATCAAACTGGCGAAGTTTAGATTATTCAATTTTGAATCGAATCGAATGGAATGCAATTGCTAATTTAAATTGAATTGAATTGAATTGAATGGACGGAGGTGTACTAAATTGAATTGATAATCTGTAAATTGTAGGCAGAGCTGTTTGAATTTGATTTTATATAATGGATTATGTTTCGTTCACTCAATACTATACAATTGTTTCACCATGAGTAAGCATTCAGTTCATTATGTAGAAAGCTGTTGGAATTTGATTTTATATAATGGATTATGTTTCGTTCACTCAGTATTGTACAATTGTTTCACCATGAGTACGTATTCGGTTCATTATGCAGAAAGCTGTTTGAATTTGATTTTATATAATGGATTATGTTTCGTTCATTCAGTACTAGACAATTGTTTCACCATAGTGACATGTTCGGTTCATTATGCAGAAAGCTGTTTGAATTTAAATTTATATAATGGATTATGTTTTGTTCATTCAGTACTATATAATTATTTCACCATGAGTATGTGTTCGGTTCATTATGCAGAAAGATGTTCGAATTTGAATTTATATAATGGATAATGTTCCATTCATTTAGTACTATACAATTGTTTCATCATAATAACATATTCAGTTTCATTTTTGTTCTGCACAATTCAAAACTCTCCCTTCTCACCTTCTGCTGCTTCTTCACCAGGGAGAGAAAGAGGAAAAGACAAAAAAATACAGCAACAACAACAACAAAAGAATGACGATAAAGAGAAGGAGGAGGAGGAGGAACGCGAAGAAGAAGACGCTCCGTGCATAAACGAGTGTGAGAAGAAGAAGAAGAAGAAGCGTTGGGTAAAAGCGGTTTCGCGTGTGTTGGGCGCGTGTATTTCACATTTCATTTAATGATATTGGATTTTTTTTTATGTTGAGCTAACTTGGATAGACTTAAATACAAAATTACATGAATGTGTAGCATGACTGTTTTAGCTAATCTAATTACTCAATTTTAAAATAAAAATTAGCCACAATTCAAAATCGTAGTTAATCATAAATACTTGTGATTCTTCAGGCAACGTTTAGTTTATGTATATCTTGAGACAGCAACACTGAGATATAGACATTAAAGACATAAACACAAATGTATATGTATTGTGTTTAGTAAAATATTGAACAAAACACAATAAAGTTAGAAAAAATTCCATATTATCTTTATAATAAATTTTCTTTTAAAACAAAAAAAATCATTCATCATTACTACTACCACCATTCACAATCTCCACCACCATAGATTCATCATCATACTCAATTTACTACAAATCAGTCAGCATGAATTTTACAAGAATCAACAAGAACATTTATTTTTTAAAGAAAAAAAGAAAAAAAAGAAGAAAAACGAAAAAAATGAAAAGGCGACGAAAGAGCAGATATGTGAAAGGTGAAGAAGAAGACAACGGAAGAGAAAAGTGGCTGAGACAAAAGGTGACGGAGATGAAGGAAGAGCTAGAATTGAGGTAGAACCAAAACAAATTAGGGAGAGACGTGACAATAGTATACTTAAATAGAAAGAGGGAGAGGCGGATGTGGGCACCACAAAAAAGGGGGAGAGGCGAACATAGAAGAGGAAGAGAAGAAGCTGATATAGCTCTGAACGAAGAAAGAGAAGACATGACAGCACCAATGAATCTGGACAAAGGAGGAGACGCGACAACAAAGCTTCTGGACGAAAGAGGAGGAGACGTAGTGGCGACGATAGAAAGAGCATTGATTGAAGAAAATGTTAGTGACAGAAAGAAGACGGAGAATAGTGAAAGAAAGAGGACGAGTATAAGAGAAAGAGAAAGAGAAAAAGGGATTAGGGTTAGAGATAAAATTATTTTTTTTAAATTAATAATAGATAAATATGTAAAAAATTGTGTTTAATTAATTATATTTTTATGCTTAATTTTAACATTTAAAAAAATACTAAATCATATCTTTGCAGCTAAATAGTACTGTCTCAGGATTTGTTTTTATTAACGCAATAATTTTTTTTATTTTAGTTGAAGACAGGAGATTATCATTAATGTGTGAAGCGTGGTTGTGTGACTTAGAAGGGCTTATTATTTAAATCAAAATGACCCAAGTGTTAATCATTGATATTTGTTACAAAATTAATTAAAGGTAATGTCTATTTTATTATTTTAGTTCTTGAAATGTGTCTAATGAGTCAATTTAGTTATTATCATTTTAAAACCACATTGATTACAATTTAAAAGTGTCAATAGATATATATCAAATAGGCATTATAATAGTAAGGTGACATTTAACTATCTATACGAAAGTTTGGTTATAGACTAATAAAGTCATCAAACTAATTTTAAAAACAAAAATAGACACTACCTTGGAGCTAAGTTATTAAGTATTGTTCTAATATTAATGGTAAGATCAAGTTCTACACGGCAATTAGATGTAGTCAATAAACATGATGTTTTGGCATGTTATTATTATACGGAGATGTTTGATAATCAAAGAAAATCAACCAAAAACAGCTATAATTTGTTTTATTTAGCATTTATTAATTGTTGCGACAATTAATAAATATTAAATAAGATAAGTTTTGGCTATTTTTTTTGTCTTCCTAACATTACCCATTATTATATTATACAAAAGCATCAAATTAAACACTTATGGTCTCGTATGATAAGTACCTAATATGATGATAGTAATTCACATAATTTAACGCAAATTAAAATATAGTTTAAAGGGGTCAACAAGAATTTCCTTTTATTTAAAAATAAAGTGTGTATAGTGTGTTTCCCTTCCACTATAATAATCTTCAAAATATGTGAATGCATGCACTTTGTTTAAGAAAAGATTATAACATATGGTGGTGCTTTGAAGTAGACATCATTCATTAGTTTCAAATAATTCAAATAAAAGCAGACCCCCTTACCCACTTTCATTTTTATTTTCCCGTTTTGTTTTGTCTTGGCGCTTATTACTACTATATGACTGATAAAAAAAAAAAAAAGTAAAATTTAAAATAAATCTTATTAAGAAATAAAAGTAAATCAAGAAATTTATTCTCCTTCTCTTCCTTTGGAAAATTCATTTCTTTTCCCAAATTTGTGGTGAATGAAATGGGAAAATCAAAATTATAATTTATTTTATTATATTCCTTTATAATATATATAATTTAAAATAAAACTTTAGTTGTCTAGATAGAGTATTCACTCCTGAGCCAACAGTGACTGATTAATTTTTTTTGGCCGAAAAATCTCTTAAAAGTAAAATTTTTTTGATGATCATAAAATGTTTTTATATACAACGTAACAGTAAAAAATCTGCTTATTAATAGATTCTTCCTTTTCAATTTTTCTACTAATTCTATTAAGAAAATCATCAAAAGATAGGATAAAGGAACTTTTGATAACTTTTGTTATTAGTTCCAAAATAATTTCAAGTTCGGATGCATAGATGATTGTATAAATTCATGCAATAATTGTCTGTTAAGATTGTTATGGAGGCAAAATTGAACGTTTCTTTTGAATAAAGAATAGAAGATTAGAAGTCTTATTGTACTTATTTATATAATTGCATCGTCACTTGGGGAAAAAATAATAATAAGAGATAAAGGAACATATGAGTATTCATTATTCAGTAATCATATATTTATTGAAATGTGGTCATAAAAAAAGATCACAAGAATAATAAATTTTAGTTAGTTATAATGAACATTAAGGGTCTTTATCTTATTATGTGATGTCTCACCAATAACCCACTTGTTCTTTCTCTCTCTCAAGCAGATGGACAAAAAACACCTTAGAAGTAGAAGTCATTGTCATCAAGAATGAATTTCAACTTCATATTCATCATTAATGAAATTGTGGTTATTAAAATTGATCATATCCTACCGTTGTATATAGAGGGAATATCTATTTGATTAGTCATTGTTTTAGGATTGATTAGTCATTGTGCAAAAAAAAAAAAACAATAATGATTGTTTTTGACACAGAAACTAATCAGTTTTATAAAAGTAAATCTCAGAGGTTGAGTTGGTATTTTTTTTTATCAAAGGCCTCGTTGTCTTTTGAAGTAATTGTCAGGGGGCTATTTTGAGTTTTTCTCTTGTATAATATTGTGCTTGTCTAAATGCCATTAAGTTGATAAAAAAATATTTTTTTATAAAATTTTTTTTTTTAGTTTTTTAATGTATTTGACAATTTTTTAGTAAAAATAAAAATATTAAAAAATATAATTTTTTGAGAAGTTACAATTTATAATTCTTTTAACAATTTTTAAAAAAAATTATTTTTTACATAATAAATATATAAAAGAGCACTTTTATATTATTATATACACATAATTAATAAATAAAAAGATATTTTTATACGAGATATTCAAATACAAAATTATTTTTATATTTTAAAAAAATTTTTAGAAATATAACTAAAAAAAGTATGTTCTTAAAAGTTCACCAAAATCCATATTTATGGATGAAACAAATTTTTATGGATGAATTTTATGTGTTTGTAAAACTATAAATAGAATTTTCATCAACAATTCTAATCATTTTTAACTTCAACAACTAAACATACCTTTATGTAAGAATTTGATAATATATAATTATCGTCATTAGAATAATTCTTTGTAGTTTTCTAACTTTCTCTATTTTTTAAAATATTATTAATTTCCTTTAAGTATAATTAAACTTACTTCTCTTATAAATAGTGTTTTCCTTAGAGCAATGATGCACAGTCAAAAATTTAATTTAAAATTATTTTCACAAAAATTATAAAATAAAATGAAATACAGAGTAGTGTTGACTAATTTGTTTAAAAAGTCAATATACATTTATCATTTAATAATTAAATTCTGACAATTTAATAACTCATTTTTCATTTGATGTCATTAATTGTATCATACCTAACTCATTTATCACTTCTAAAGAAAAAAGTACAGTTATTTTATTGAGATGGATCTCATAATGAATTAGAAGGCTCATTCTAGGAAGTAAATAATCTCACGGAAATTTCTGCCATAAAAACAAAAAAAAAAGAAATATACAATTGGTGCTAAATGGTGAGACTTGTCAAAATTTGTAAGTTATTCCTCTGTTTTTATGTAAGATCAATTCTCATGTTAATGTGACCTTTAACATATCTTAGTTGTAACATTATACTTATTACTAGTCTAATGTCATATTAATTGTATTATACCTAACTCATTTTTCATTTATGAACCAAAAGGATGAGTGGTTGCTTATTAAGTATAAACTGTAGTATTGACTCTTCATAATTCTTATTAGTTCGTACATTATTGATACTTGTTTTTCCCTAATATCTTTTTTTCTTTTTGGGTAGTTAGGAAACATCTCATGTATACTTGCTAAAATCCACATGCCCTCTTTTGGTTTATGCTTGTTCGAGATCTAACAAAAATTAAAGTTTGAGTGGTTTAGAGTAGTGCTGGAAGTGAGTTGAACTGAGTCTAATTAGACTAAAATCATACTTGACTTACGAAAATTAAGTTTAGCTCACGGCTCAACTCATTTAGAATTAAGTTTATTTTAGAAGCTCAAGATAGGCTTAATAAAAGCTGACGAGCTGACTTGAACTCACGAACTAGCTCAAATAATAGAAATATAATCTATAATTCTATATCAATAAATTATAATTTATATATATTAAAAATATTAAAAAATAATCTTATATATTATCTATCTATC
>NC_029780.3:5507639-5562609 GCF_000817695.3 Arachis duranensis | reverse complement strand
TTTTATTTATATATATAAAAAATAACTATAAAATTTTAAATAATTAAGAACAATAATATATATAAAATTATTAATACACATATTTTATATGCATTTAATCAATATTTTTAACATTATATATATAATCGAATCAATTCACGAGCTAATGAGTGTCAAATCATTTAATTTATGAGCTCAATTTCAAGTTCAAACTCGACTCACTAGTTCACGAGTTCAAGTTATCGAACTATTAACAAATCGAACTCAAACTCACCCAATTCTAGAGTTTAGACCTAGTTGGCATGGCACTTGCACTTTTTGTTCAACAACCTATGCCTCCATATAAGCTTTAATTTCCCTCTAAGTTTAGAAACCCCCATTACAAAATTACTTGCTTAAAGATAACTCAATGAAACCTGTATCAATATCCTATGATTCTTGTCATACTTTGTTATTTGGAAGTTGAGATGGGACCAATTGCATGTTCTAAAGTCTAAACATTGTTCATATTTTGTTAAATGTCACTTCACATTAGTGTCATAAGACAATGCCAATAAGGATCATGTGTTCAATTAACCATACTAACCGAACATAAAAGACATTAATATATTATGGGTTACCTAGAGTTTAGATTAATGAAATTTAATTTCCTCTTCACCACAACAAATTTTATGCTTCTTATGGTGGCAAAGAGAGGGTTGGCCCCAACATGTTAGTTCAGTTCTTGTTGGACCACAATTCCAATTCCAAATGGCACTAAACATAGTTTTTGATGATTTCAATTCTCTTTGCACAAAGTGCATAAATTGCTTTAACTTAGTTAATAGTTGATTTAAGCAAAGAACCCCACCAAAGGGGTAATAGATTAGAGGATGAGGATCCATGTAGATTTTAGATCAATCTTATCTATATTTGAGAAAGTCCCTACACCCATCACTTTTATACACTAGACAACACCCTTGCTTTTATCCTATATAATTAGGAGCTATCTTATATATGGTTAAGTAATCACTAATCACAACTTCAATAATGTTAGTGTTTCTTTTTTTTTTTTTTTTTCTTTCTTAAAGTTAAGTGATGGTTATGGTAATAGGCTAACTAAAGGTTAAATTCAAAAATTTTCAGTCTATCAAAATTAAAACACATTTTTAGATTCAGCAACCACTTATGGAAATACTTACAAATTATTTATCAAAGAATTTTTCACAATTGGTCAAATTTCTCTTTTTTTAATATACCATTTTTATATGGAGATGGGTAATAGTTTTGATGAGTTCATACACAAGTGGACTAAAAGTTTGAAAGGACCACAAATCTTTGGAACCTTGAATGAACAAATAAACTCCAAACTAGTTACAAATCCAAAATTAAATGTTGTTGCTAAAATTTGTCAAATTTAAGAAGAACATCATTAGTCAAATAATGCGCCACCATTTTGATAAGATTTCTGACTCATAATAAGGAGATAGCATTTATGGGAGTAGCTAATAATGCATAATAGGCCATTGAGTTTATCTACACCAAATCATTCCACCTTATTCTTACTTCTCTATATGACTATATGTCTATATCCTTGGTTACAAGGTTACATTATTGACATGAAGATTGCATGCATGAATGTGACCCAAATGCTGATCATCATATTTTTTTTTTCAAATAAAAAAACAACCTTACAGAGATCACAAACATGAGAAAGAGGTTACACAGACTCAAGAACAACAAGAAGAATAAGTATAACAAGAAACAAAATAACAACAATCAACAAAACAACGAATATAATTTTAATACACTATCAATGTAAAATAATTTTATATGTATATTTGATTGCATATTGTCATGTCAGCAAAAATAATTATTTTTATATTGACTACATAAATAATTATCTAAAAATCTGGATATATGAATAATTGTATAAAATATTTTATATTGTTTTGTATCAAAATTAATTATCTTTTATATTGACTGCATAAATAATTACCTAAAAATCTGGATATATGGATAATTGTATAAAATATTTTATATTGTTTTGTATCTGTTAGAAACAAGAGATTAAACTGGAGAAATGATTTGTATATTATTGAGTGTATTCAAATTGTCTATTCAAGTTATCTATTTAAGTTATCTAGAATGATACAATATAGAATGATATTTATAGGTTCTAAGAGAATCAAAATAATAAAGACGTAATATCTTATAATAAATATTCAGATATGCTAAATAATACTAATTGATCCTAATTGATGCTAATAGTATCAAAATTAAACTCAATAATATATCTCTTTTAAATTAAGGCATAACAAATTAAGCAAGTGTTTACTTTTTAGACATAGATATTGGATAGCACCATAAAAGGAATGGGAAAGATAGATTCTTAGTACATAATGCGTGACACAAAATCTGACATATATGTAACACACTTTTATTTCCAGTGTAAGAGGGATTGTCTTACAATGCAAGTAGTATAAAGACAAAGACAAATCATAAATATACACATGTCATGGGAATGTCATGTTATTGTTATATTATATTGCATTATATTATATTTTAACATATCCATAATGTTTTGGATGGTTAACAAACCGTCCATCCATAAGAAATCCAAACAGAGCAATTTATGTATTTTACAACTTTAGGTTACGATGGAATTTAGGGCCTCTCTTTATGAGTCATTATCCGATTGCCTTATCCATCATGATGTTGATTGAATCCAATAGTCTATCACACATTCAATTCAAAAATACCTTTTGTGGATAGAATTTCAGAATTCAAATACATTACGCATAAAATTTAGAGAAAAGGTAGTTTATTGTGTTTGAGAGCATTAAAACTCTCGATTTATTATATATGCGTAGAAGCAACATTGTCTCAATTACAATTAAAGATGGAAAACAAACAAAAGAGAAATTAATTGAAATTCCTACGGTTGTTTATTTCTAAAAACAGGGTAAAATAAGACATTAAAAATAAGATATAAAAGATAGAAATACAAAGTTTAGTATTTTTGTATTTTATTTGGTGATAAATTAGAATAAATTATAAATGTACAATTTATTTTCATTTTTTTTATTCAAAAAAAAATGAAAAGAAAAATATAATAGTCAAAAATATAATTTTAAAAAATTAACAAAAATAATAAAAAATAAGTTATATTTTTTTATTATTGTTTCTGTATCCTTCATGTTAAGATATACACAAAATATACTAATTTAATATCTCTAGACATAATATTTTTGTCTATATTTTATCTGTAAAATATAATTTTTTGTCTTTATATTTTTATTTCAATATCTTGTATTTTATACTTATAAATAAACACAGATCCTAAGTGACATCTTGTTTTTTTCTTTTGTTTGTTGACGATAGATTGCATGTGACTTTAATGTTCTTAAATAAGATAACAATATAACATGCAATAACTTCATACTTATCCATTGCACTTTGTCAATTTTTGCTTGCTAGGCCTTGTGGATGAGAGGGGTCAATTTGAAAACAGAAACAATCCTAAGTTCCTAATGATTGTTTAGCTGCCTTATTGGCTTATCATTTTTGTACATGCATAAAGAAAAATCTTGTTTTACCAGGTTATCAAAATTAAGAATGCAATTGTCAACAAAAAATTCGAAATGCCTTGACTTTTTTAGAATAGGTCCGAGTCAAATAGCAATGATTCGAAGTACTTTACACTATTTCAGAAATCCAAGGACTCAATCGTATGGATATGTAAAATACAGGATTTCCAATCCTAGCAAGAAAAGGAGGGAAACGGATATGCGGCGGTAAAAAAAAACATGATTTCTTGGAGAGAGATACTATTCCACCACATCCTGTCATCCCTATCTCGAACTAATACTTATCGTAGGAGAAGTAACAAGGGATCAATTGAGACCGATTCAAATTGAAAATACATATATATCAATATTTATAATAATGTTTTACCAGGTTATCATTTTTGTTGGTTAAAATAATGTCCAACAAGGATAGAAAACTGGCTCATTATTGAGTGTAATCCTTCTATCATCATAATGCAAGCTGCTTACACCGTCAAAAAAAATAAAATAAAAACAAATTAAGAGTGCACCTAAACTCATGAAGAGTTTTACTGTTTTAGGTTTTCTAACGAGATTTTTCTTTCTTTTTTTTTTTCATTTTCTAAGAGCTAAACTTAAGTCACTTGATTAAAAAAAACGATTAATTGTCATTCAAATTAACCCCATGTTGATATTATGTTTCATATATTTTTTATTATTATTGAATTACTGGTATTATTTTTACTTATCAATTTAAACTTTTAGTACATGTAATTTTATTAAGACAAATAAAAAATATAAAATATATACAAATTCAAAAGAAACTCTTATACAAGGGTGTTAGAAATATGATTATCTATAGATAATTTTTTTTTTGTTTCCCACGGTATCCCCCAACCCGACAGGTCAAGGACTAATCCGTCGCGGTACTGAGCTCCATTTAAGTGTTTGCCGCTGGCCAATGGGTTGCTGCATGCACAAGGCGGGATTCGAACCCCCGACACTTGCTTAAACGGACTAGTGAGCTAACCACTAGACCAAAAATTAACTAAGTTGACTTGGCTTAATTGAAGTCCCAAAATTATTGAACTAAAAAAAAAGAGTATTAAAAATCACCTTGATTTTTTTTATTTTATCACCTTGTCAATTCCCAAGTTATCCATTTTTATCCAAATCTAATAAACAGAACTCTAGTCCAACTGACAGAAGTAGTACAAAACCTGCAATGGAGAAACATCACCAAAAACAGCAGGAACCAAAAAGGTCAAACTAACGGGTTCTATATCTTTTACTTTGGGCTTAACGCAACCTATTTTAGTAGCATATGTTTAAGAAGAGAGTATATCATGTCCCAAAAAGAGAGAAGAGAATATATTAATTGGGCTAAGCCCAATGATTTGTTCATTTTTGTAATTAAAAACATATCTATCAATTTAGACCAACAACGTCCTAAAAAAAGAATTTCAGAACATCATAAATTGTCAACTAACTATAACTCAAATGAGATAATTTTTCCATTCTTTGTCTAAAGACTTTGGGTTTGAGTCTCACCAATCTATTTGATAAAAAAACATAGATTCATAGAAGAGACAATGTCATATGCTGACCAAAAAGAGGAACACCATTGATAAAATAAATAAAGGATTTAGCTAATATATATCCTAAAATGATTTGAATTTTTTAAAGTTTGAATTTTACTTTAGCGAATAAAATATGATCTCTCACTATTTATTTTATAGGTGAGATCAAAAATAAATATGAGAGATAAACCATTCAAAGGTAGAAGATCACACTTTATCCTCTAAAATACAAATTTAAAATTTAGAAGATCCAAATTCATCTTAAAATACATAATAAGTTTACTATTAACGAAAAATTTTAAATTTTTTTATTTAATAAATATAAAATAAATATATTAAAAATTTAAATTTTTATATTTTAAAAAAAAACTTTCTCACTTTGTAATCTTAACCGAAAAATTCAAGAGTTTGGTTGGGTCGCTTCGCGCAAAAGAATTTATATAGTTGTCTAAGACACAGATCATGAAGGGTTATGGGTCAATTCTTTATTGGATGGCTCCTACAATTGTTTCTGCTGTTGTTTTCCTAGGATGTGTTCTGTTCCATAGTGCTCCATTGGATGCAGGGACAATTTTCACAGTTCTTGCAACATTGAGATCATGTCGGAACCAGTTAGGATGATCCCTGAGGCTCTCTTTGTTCTACCTGGTGGGTAGATTTGTCAAGAACTACCTAAAACTTGTGGACACAGATGCATCACTCTTCTTTCATTCTAATGTGACCATGGAATGGTTGACTGTAAGGATTGAAACACTTCAAAACTTGACAGTCTTCACTGCAGCCTTGTTACTTATTCCAGTTCCTATGGATTATGTGTCCCCAGGTAATACTAATATTACATAATAAATAAAACAGTTATCATGGTTTATCAATTTGATAGTTTTCGACTTTTCGTTGATCAAAGAGAGTAACTAACAAGCTAATGCTGGATTGATAATGTTGGATGGTACGTGCAGGGCTTGTGGGACTTTCACTTTCTTATGCATTCACATTGACACAAGCACAAATATTTTGGACAAGATGGTTTTGCAACTTATCAAACTATGTTATCTCTTTGAAAGAATCAAACAATTCGTTCACATACCAGCTGAGCCTCCTGCTATTGTGGAGGATAACAAGCCTCCAACTTCATGGCCATGGAAGGGTAGAATTGATCTTCAATCCTTAGAGGTAAAAAAACTAATCCAAAACATATTCATATGTTTATCGAATGTACTTATTCACTAATTCATTTACACTGGTACTATAAAAAATTCAATGCTAATAGCTTGTTCTTCGACATTGATTTCAGATTAGATATCGTCCGAATGCACCAATAGTCCTGAAAGGAATCACTTGCACATTCAAAGAAGGGAGTAGAGTGGGAGTTGTAGGAAGAACAGGAAGTGGAAAAACAACACTTATAAGTGCTCTGTTTCGATTGGTTGAGCCTTCAAGAGGTAACATTATTATTGATGAGATTGACATATGCTCATTGGGGTTGAAGGATTTGAGAACGAAGCTTAGTATTATCCCTCAAGAAGCAACTCTTTTCAAGGGTAGCATTACAACAAACTTGGACCCTTTAGGCCTTTACTCAGATGATAAAATATGGAAGGTGAACAACTAACTCCAAAAGTTCCAAAAATTAAAAAAACATTTTCTCTAAAATTTCTTTCAAAACTACCCTTCTATTAAGGGCTAATTATTTTAATAAAACATGAGGCAAAGAAAAATTACAATTTGATTGCTTCAAGGAATCAAATTGCACATTACAAAAGTTTAGGAAATAAAATTGTAATTTACCTTCCAAAATTTTGGATTTTAGGAACATTACTCTTCATTAAGTAAATGTAAAAAATAAATTGTTTTAACCTGTTTTTTTATTGGTCATGAAGTCATGAACACATAGATATATACATCATTTGATATGAAATTATATTAAATATTTTTTATTTTAAAAAGCATAATTTACTATTCTAATGAATAAATATATACGAGAATACTCAAAAAGTACTGTATTTATTCTTAATTATATTCTATATATATTTAAATTATCCATTAATAATAAATATTTTGATAAAAAATTTAATATTTATATAAGTTTCGGAGAAGTGTCAACTTAAAAGTAGACAAGCTACCAAGTCTCTTGGACTCACCAGGTGAGTTATCTCTAGGTAAATTTGGACTTCACAGACATAATCCATAAAAAGATGACTACATACAATATTACTAGTATCACTGCTATAATACGGCTGGATCTGCAATAGTTAAAAATTACTACCGTACTACTTACTAAAATATCCACATCTATTTAGTTTTTTTTCATTATAAATAAAAACTAAATATAAATGAGTGAATTCTAAATAACTAAATTTTGAAACTTTTTATTTGATTATTTTAAATATTGCAAAGAAAATGTATATAACATTAAATTTATGTATATGTTTATTGTAATTTAAGATTTAGAATGAAAAAATTTTAAATTTTTTAAATTTGTTTCTTTTTTTTTATAATTTAAAATTTTGTTTAAATTATAATTTTAATTGTTGAATCTGTATTTTAAATATTAAAAAGAGTGCATGCCAAAAGCATAAAATTTAGGACAAAAATAAAAAATAAAAAGTATTAACAGTAACTAGTAAAATTCATATTAATCATATATCAATAAGAAATAAAAAGTTTTTAAAAATAAAGAATAAAATTTGGTTGATAAAATTATTTAAATTAAAAAAATCAAAATTTTTAAATTATTCGTTACGTAAATTATTTTTTATTAATTTAATATTAATAATAATTAATTATAATAGGAGTACATAAAGAATACATCATATTAATGAATAATATAAATTTTACTACTAATATTTTATTTTTTTTGTAGAAATTTAATACGGAGCCTTCGAGCAAGACTCTCACTGTGGCTCGCAATAAACTTATGACACGGGAAAATTGTATTAGAAGTAACACAATAAAATGAAGTGCAATAAGAAGTGTTGCCATTCAAATACTCCATATTATCTCCGGAAGAATACAATAGAAAATGAGCTCCTCAATATTAGAAACGTAACCAAAAAAATATGAGTGGGCAGCACCAAAAAGAGGTGGGCCATATAGACAAGATAACAATGATATAAACCCTGAAGTGGTGCAGAACCATCAAAGTTGAAGAGTACATTTTCACCATGTCCAAAAAAAAATGAAGAGTACATTCTCACCAGTGTAATAAGCAAATATGAGGAAGCCACTCAAACAGCTAAGGAAGTAAATAACTTACGCATATGCTTAAATACGGGGACAAGACCAATAACAACTATTAATTAAACAAACTGAAAGTAAAGATAACATAAATTCCGAAAGGAAAATATTATTCATACGCAAGATTGTCTAGTTCTTAAAAAAACACAAGACCTTAAAAATAAATATCACTTCAAAAATCGAAGATATTAGTAATAAAATTTATATTGATCATACATTAATAAGAAATAAAAAGCTTCTAAAGATAAAAAATAAAATTTAGTTCATAAAATTATTTAAATTAGAAGCAATCAAAATTTTTAAAGTATTCGTTACTTAGATTATTTTTTGTTAGTTTAATATTAATAATAATTAATGATAGTAGGAGTACATAAAGAGTACATAATGTTAATGAACAATATAAAATTTACTATTAATATCTTTAATTTTTTATTAAAAATTTAATATTAATTATCACTACAATATTCATATTTATTATATTTTATTTACTAAAATTCAACTATATTGTCTATTGAATATTAATAGGTAATATCTATTAATATATAATGGTTAACTAGCCACACAGTGAATTCACACACTATTTAGCACTGTTAAATGATGGCTGAGAGAGTGACAGCTGCCCTAGGTAGTTTTGTTTTTTTCCTCCTCATAATAAGAGATATTGGTAGCATTTGATTGGCTGTTAACACATCACACGGATTACCTTTCGTTGATCAGCCAAATGCTTTGATTTCAAATACTAAGCAAAACTCATTAGCGGGAATTTTTCCGAAAAAATTTTCGAATGCGTTTTAAACTTTTACTCTTCTTCAAATAAAATTTTGAATTTATCAATTCTCTCTCTTCCTCTCTCTCTTTCCTCAATTTGTTTCTCTTTCAATTCAATCTCATACACATGATTGATCGATGGTTAGGAATCGGCGCCAGAGATGGTGATGCGAAGCGCGACGGCGACGCACACAAAGTATGTTGCAGGGACAACCCAACCCCCACTCTTCTGAATCGGACAACTTTGCTCAGGTAAGGCCAAGTCGTGCAGCGGCTCACTCTATCCGCAAATGACTTGAAGTTTCTCTACTCAATGTTTTCCACTAATTTTTTTGGGTTTGTTTGGACGGGAAGATGGAAATAGAAAGGAAGGAAATAGAAAGGAAAGAAAAGAAAAGAAAGAATTTGAATGTATTTTTATTTTCTCTTGAGTTGTTTGGATGAAAGGAAAATGAAAAGAAAGAAAAGAAAATAAAGAATAATTTCCTTTGTTTGGTTAGAAAGAAAATTAGGAAAAAAGAAGAATAAATTAGCAGTAAATGACATTTTTGTCCTTGTATTGTAAAAAGGGTATTCTATGTATATAAATTTATTATTTAATTTAAAATAATTAAAAAAATTAAATATATTAATACAATTAATAATTTAAAGATAGATCATCAATCATAGTTTTTTATGTTACAATAAGTTTGAGTCATACCAAATAAAATCATACATCACACAATGTATTACTTCATGCAATTTAAGACAAAATATAATGTATTGTTTAAATTATTAAAAAAAAATTCCAGCCGGATTCATGCAAAGCATGATGGATAGCTAATACAAATTTTATTGAATTCTCTTCCTACACATCAACAGTAAAAAAAATTCTAACACATGTGCTTGCTCTTTAAATAATATATATATTTTGAAGGATTTGAAGTTTCATATATTTTAAAGCTAATTCTTTTAAATTTGTTATCTTCAACAAGAAAAATTATATGTTTTAAATTTCAAGCACAATACTAATCTACTATTCAATTAATATATCAATAACACAAATTTATTAACACCAAATAATTTGCATACCACCTTTAAAATTCTAACACTCTCAATATAATCAACCACATAAATCCTGGTAGTTTTCAAGGGTTTAGCACTCTCAGTATAATCAGGTAGTTTTCAAGGGTCTATTAATCAAAGAGCAACTACAACAACACTAATATTATAATATAGAATTTTTGATGCATTAAATATATACTTCAGTCAATATCCAAGATATATAACTTTCATATTCAAAATGCATAAGCATATACCAACCATAAGCCTCTTTTAAGACTCTCATGAGTATATTAATTACAAAATATAGAGGCTCTACTAAGATTATACAACATTAGATCCTAAAATCATAAACATGCACAAAATATATGTTACCATTACTGATTGAGTTCCTCTTAAATTGCACCAGCTTCCTTCATTAAGTCATATAATGCACCGTGGCGATCTTCAAAGGGAACACCAAAAAATTCTCGTTTTGCTCTTTCATCTCTACAGAGAAAACGGTAGCAACTCCAAAAGATCTCTTGACAACACCCAATTTCTTTAACTCGTTATACACATCATTTTCAGAGTAAATTCGAGCTCTACTTTGTTCTAGGAATGTAATTCCTCTCTCAACAGCTTGAGCTTGGATCTTGGCAACTTGAATTTGTTCTTCAGCTATCAAAACTTGTCTTTCTGCTAGCATAACTTGTTTCTCAGCTGTTTCAGCTTGCCTTTCAGCTGTTAACACTTGCTTCGAAGCAATGTCAAGTGATTTATCATAGTAATTATTCCCATCCTTCAACATATCTGTCAATCCTTGAATACCTTTACTCATTCGTTCCATATCAGCTTCAAATAAACCACTCATTGGTGCTTTACGCTTAGAACCTCTATGATTTCCTTGTGTTCCATTAGATTGGTTTGAGTTACCTAAATCAGGACTCTTCTCTGCAACAAAGCTAGTTGAATGAGTAGTAGGTTGCCAATCATTCCACTCACAGTCAAACCCCTGGTATTCATCTTCGTTCAAATTAATTGTTTCCTTCATCTTGGCCATACTTTTATTTCTTTCTTTGGCACTTCCAGCAATATTTCCAGTAGCTCTGTCTTGACCGTATATAAAATACAATTTATCATAATGTTTGATGGGAGTTCGCATCCACTTTTTTGCATCTGGTCTTGCCTATATAAAAAATAGATGCATATATGTAATTTAATTATACGATTTTCTTTCCTTAAATTGTGAATAGTTTCATAAATAAGTATATACAAGAGCAATAGCTTCATGAAAATCTAGTCTTCACATATTAGTTATTTGTTAAAATTTTTTAGATCAAGGAAGCATAATTTGCCACATAAATTTGACACTTGTAAAGAATTTTAATAATTTAAAATCACAAGTCAAAATAATTTCATACTACAACTTATCATGCGCAAAGGTATCTATAGACTTTAGTAACAACTTCTCATGAAATTAATTACCTTAATTAAATCCGCCCAAACTTCAGATTCAGCGGTAAAGAGTTTGGTTTCTGGGTTCCATGAAAATCCACTTAAGTTATGAAAGAGATCGTAACAAACTCCAAAGTGATCCTTCAAAGTCTTCAGTCTATTCTTAAGATTATCTTTACGAAGATGGTTCCCGAATGAAGCTTTTAGAGTTGCAAGAACGTTGTCATATGCAGTTGTTGTAAAAGTGCCCTCAACTCTATTTCCTTTGCTACATTCCTCAATCAAAGCATCAAGAAAAGCTACATCCATTTCCTCAGTCCATCTTAAATTGTCTTTGATTGATGTGTCACCTTGAGATGCCATCTTCTTTGCCATTTGGTCTTAACCTGAAAAATTAAGAGCTAAATTATAAAAACAATCTTCTATAAATTAACTTCAATGAAATAATAATATAAAAAGTGTTAATGATGAATTCATCAATTAACCAAGAACATTACCTTTAGAAGTAATTCCTATAATACAAGTAATTTAATTAATTTTAAAAAATAATTATCATCATAAGTGAATGTTTCAACTACACACTTCATACATAGTAATATCATGCTTTTCACAATACTCATGAGTATTACACCTTTGAAAATATTAGTTTGACACATAATAGTCCTAACATTCACATGATATTCACACATTACATTCACTTTGGTTCAAAAAAATTTCATTCCCCTTCGTAAGGATGAAGGTTCAAATAAGTCTCATCTTTCAATTTGATAGTCAGCCCACATTTGAGCCGCCATGTTATCCCTAAGCGCTGCACCTCGCCGGTAATCTTCATTTACTTCTTCTCTTTCTTCATTAGTGGCTTCTGGATTATTATTTTGTAATTCTCGATCCACTTGAGAAATTAAGTATTGGTTAGGATCTACACCCATTAAAAAGTTGTGGAGTATAATGCATGCTAGGACAATGTCAACCATAACCTCTACGTCATAATAAGGTTCTGTACCACCTGCTATAATTGCAAATCTTTTTTTCAAAACTCCAAAGGATCTTTCGATCACATTTCGTAACGAAGAATGACGAAGGTTAAATAATTCATATGCATTTTCAGGTTCACGTCCAGCAAACTCCTTTAAATGGTATCTTACGCCTCGATATGGAGTTATTAGAGCATGTTTAAGCATGAATCCAGCATCCCCAAGATAAAATTTGCCTAAAAAAAATCATATAGAAATACTATACTTTAGATGTCACCACTTTATTTAAACATGTCAAAGTTTTTTAATAGATAAACCTCTTGGAATTTTGAGCCTATCATCCTTTGATAGTGCACTTTTAAGAACTTTAGAGTCAGATGCAGTGCCTTCCCATCCTGCTAAAGCATATGTGATCTCATATCAAAGCCACACGCAGCAAGTACATTTTGAGTTGGCCATTCTTTTCTTCCACGAAATCTAGGTTGATCAGCTATTGGAACCTTGACTCTGACATGTGTTCCATCAATGGCTCCAATACAGTCCTGCACATATAACTTAATTAAAAAGAAAAGTTGTTTTGTATACTAATTATGATTTTCTAATTCAATGTACAACTAATCATACCTTAAAATATGGATAAAATCTATTGCTTCGAAGAATCTCTGATGGAATGGTTGTTTCGGAAGGTTGCTGAAGAAACTCTTCTTCAAGTGAGATTACAGCTCTTAGAACAGCATGAAAATTACGACTGATTGTCTCTCCAGACCGGTGGAAGAAGAATGAAATGGTTCTATTTTTAACATTATGACCTATAATATATAAGAATCTAGCTACTTACTCCTTAATTGTGACATGTATAGTATCCTTCACATGACCAGTTGCCCTTAATTTTGCACATAACTCTAAAAAGGCATGTGGGCCCATTCGTAAAATATCACGACACCTACTAGTTTTGCGCAACTGTCGTAACAAAATGGTTCGAATCTCTTCTCTCCCAATAATGTGATCTCTTATGGGTTTGTCAACTTTCTTAGCCATAACTTTAAGTAAATATAACATGTGGACAGTATAACACAGCATTGTTATTGTACAAAGTTCCTTATCCCTCTCCCAATTTTCTTTGAGAACATTTAACAAATGTTCTTGACTCTCAACGCTATTTATAAGTCTCTGATTACCTATGGAAACATCTGATGCATGCTCTTGATTTTCAACCAGAATAGGATTGCATATTTGGAATAAGGGAAAATCATCAAAAAAAATATTTTCCATGCCGTGCTTACAGTTAAAATTATGCAGTAAAACAACTTCCAATCTTCATCACCAACGTGTATTACATGTTGAAACTACAAAATTAACCAAACATGTTTAAAGCAAACACTGAATGAAAAGTAATTTTTTTTTCTATATTTAATGAATTTTAAATTTAGATCTTGCAATATCATTTTTAGGGTACAAAAGCCAAAACTTAACATTAACAACAATGGAATAAACAATGTGCATGTACAAAAGATTACCCATATCTGAAATAGATAAAACCCTAACATTTTATTTGTAATCAACAGATTTAAAAGGTTCTGGATTTTTTAGTATCACAACTTTTGATTTCTTAGTTATGACAGAACAAAACAAAGTAACGCACTCAAATCACAAGGCACCGTAGCTCAACGCAAAAAAGAAAGAATAAAATAAAAAGATAGAAACAATAAAGCTATCAATACAAATTAAAGATAAAAAATTTCAAGAACTACCACAGATTTCATACTGCAGAAGTCGTTTCACATATGAAGAAAAGAAGAAAAATGACAACTTTTTCACATCAGAGATCGTAGAACCCTAACCTGTTTGTGTAAGGTTAGATTGAGAATGCTTGTAGTACAATGTTGATACTAACAGCAAAGTTGAAGAAGAAATGCACTCTGATTTTATGGTGAAAACAGAGCTTGAATGCTTTTATGTCCCTCTCAATTTCGCCATGCTTGGAGAAGAACTCTTGCCTATTTCTTGTTCTCTTTTTTTTATAAAAGGACAAATATGAGATAATGCTGTTAGGTTTCCTTTCTCCTTCAGTTTTCTGTCCAGGGTTGGAAAGAAAAATTTTAGGTGGGACCCACTCTAGATTTTACACTATTTGAGTTTTCCATTAAAAATTTCATTCTAAACAAACAACAGAAAATAAATGTTTTCCCTCTTACTTCCTTCCTCTTATTTTCTTTCCACTGGTTTTCAATCCAAACAAACAATACCTTTATGTTTCTGGTGTGTAGGTATGGCGAGTTAAAGATTTTGAATGTGGGGTGTAATCTATAATGTAAGTTACCATTTTTGAGTAGCACAACTTAAGTTTCAAAGGCAAAACACAGCTACTAATGCTACCAATTTAGATTCTGTCCAACTATTTACTTCTAGCCTAAAATTATTTTGTTGTTATCAGTTTTTCCCAATCTTGCATACTGGAGCAGTAGTATACTGGAGGCCACCGCTGCTGCTAAATCCACCGTCAGAGAAGAAAGTCATTGCAAAGAGGGGAGAGAAAAAATTGGAAGAAAAGTAGAGAGGAAGACCCGAAGCAGAAAACGTGGGAGAGGAGGAGCCCTTCAGCTACCATACACCGCCGCTTCACCGTCGTCACCGTCGGAAAGGACCATAGCCACCGTGCCCTTGACCTGGTCTATCTTTGCCCCCCTTATCTGTTCTGCCTCTGCCATGGGATTTATTTTGATAAATTTATTTTTTAAATTGCTATTTTGCTATTTTCCCTTTCTGCTCTTCCCCTGCCATTAAAAATCATGAGACAGAAGTGCAAGTATGAACTTAAGGTATTTTTCTTTCGTGCAATTTCTGTTTTATAACAGTGATAACAAATATGGTGACCAAAAGCATATATCATAATATTCACTTCTAGAGCTCATACATTTTCTTAATTATTCATCCAAAAACGTGTTTTGAGATCCATCTTTTAAAGATCTTATTCTTGAGAATCAATGATAGTACTATCAACATTGAGAATCTCTGATCTGTCATCTGATCAAATGATAATGGTATATGGATAAATTTTAGTTTGTTCAAATCTGCATTGTATAATCCTAAATTATTTCTGGCAAAATACACTATTTCTACCAACTAAATTTATTTAAAGCATACTATTTTATATTTGCATTTTGGTCTCTGGTCATTACGTTATTTGATCTATACTTATTTTGGTTTATATGTTTGGTATGTGATATTGACAGAGATGTTTATATCCCAAATTTCTTCTCTCTTGCAGATTCCATGATGCAAATGGCGTGTCACTAGCATTTAGTGTTCTTGAGAAGCTTATTCAGCTTTTAGGGAGCAAAAGTAGCCTCATTGAAGTAGGTTCTAAACTTCACACGGTATAGTACTACTACATAAGCTAAGAATTTCCTTCAGTATAGAAGAAACTTTTGCATCATCAATTTAACATTTTTGCCCTGGAATATATCTTCTGTCTTTTTTGTCAATGAATCAGTCTTATATGTTCTTATTTTGCAGATCCATGCCATGTTTGATTTGAGTTATCTGTGGGGATTTAATTTAAAGTGAGATTTTATCTACGACAAAGTTATAAATTTGGTTACAGTACATTTTATGTAGAGGGCTGAATTTTACTATTTTAATTAATTTCCAAAATTTTTATTTGAACCTTTTGTAAAAGTTATTTGTTTATCTGGTCATTTGTTACAAATGAATGTGCCTTCAAGAATTAGCAGGTAAGAGGGAGAGATAATTTTTTAAACATTTTAAAACATGAATCTGTGAATTATGAAGTATTTTCTTGGTTAGTATATCGGTGCTTTTTTTTGTTTTAATTGGATACCTTTTTGGCTTTACTATGTTTATTGATATGCTATTTATTTCGAATTGGATGATGATGCCAATGGGTCATTTAACAATCCATCTTAGTTCTCTTTCTCTTTAATATTTTTTTTGGTTGCATTATGTGTTGCTCATTGAGTAGAGGAAGATGGTCAGTATTTATTATGTGCTTTCTGCATAAAGCATATGGTTTTCTGTTGGTTTTAAATTATTATTTGCTTAAAATTTCTTTCTTCTTTTGGTTTTAATTGTTTGTTGTGTGATCATAATTGATGTGATTTAGTGTTTCAGTGTTATCATGTTTGTGTATATGCAAAATGGGATGAAAATCTGTCTTCATCAGTGATGTTTTTACTGGACTGAGTGAAAAAAAAAAAAAAAATAATTAAGTTCTTTCATTTCCTTTTTTGCAGCTTCGATACTTCTATAGGCAGCCACCACTATGTGGAAACTTAGTCCATAGTGTGCATAATTTAATTATAAGATTTTCTTCCTAAAATTTGTTTGGTAATGTGTTATGTTTGGTTCTTTCTATGCTATATATGTTTTGGCAAGATGTTATTTTTCACTTTTTTCTTAAATAAAATAATCTCCCCCCTTCTTAATTTATGCTTTATGCATTGTCTCGATTCAAGATTGAATTCCAAATCTAAATGCATATAGTATAGATTACATTAATTTTTTGTGAGTGTGTTTATTGGTACTTTGATTTCTTTTGTTCTTTGTTAGTAAAATCAAAATTAGTCTTCTAATATGATTCCTTATGGAGACAATATGTCATCACTTTATGGTTGGTTGGTCGGTCTATTTCAATCTATGCCAAATTAATAATCATAGACCTATAAATATAATTTAACTCATCTTTTTGTTCTCTTGAGTTTATTTTTCTTTTTCATGATTGTTTTTATGAATAGATGGAGTGTTATTGGTACAGTATGAGTACTGCAAATGTAGTTGAGTGTGATACTATGGTTTATTTATAGGTTGAAGTTTATTTCTTAGTAAAGTACCTTGCTTTAGTTAGGACTTTTTGTTCTATTGTAGAATCATTTCTAAGCTTCACTCTCTGTCATATTTTTTTGAAGCTGCAGTTACAATTGGTTTAAACAATTTTTAGGCCTATGTTATAGAACTTCACGAAACTACTTGGATTTTTAGGCTGAAAATAGAGAAAACAAAATGCTTATTTCACAGGCTGTTATTTTTTTTCTCATGAAGTTTTCTCTTATATTAAGATAAATTCCTCTTCTATTTATGTTGTGTTTATGTTGAACAAACTTGCCGCAAAAAATGCCACCATGTATTTGTGAATTTTCAGGTTCATGTGTTTTCTATAGGGAATGGAGTATGTGTTGCATGGAGTCATTGCTTTGGGAATAATGACTGCTGGTGGTGTACTCTCAGAAGTGTATCTAGCATCACATGTTTTATAGATTAAGAAGCAAGGTGATTTTGCTGATTTTATTGTCACACTTTAAACTATGACAAGATAATTGTTTTAAGTAGAATTATGTAATTCCTTTTTTTGTTAAACAAAATTTTGGCCATTGTCTTAAAGCATGATTTTTTTTTTAATTTTCAATTTCCGTAGAATTTTTTTTCTTTTGGCTTAAAGATATTTTAAGAGTTTAGCTAAAAATGTATTAACGGTAGTTGTTAAATTTATAAGTCCTAAAACTTAATTATATTTTAATAAATGTATTACAAACTTCAAGTCTACAAAATTGTCCACATAGATTATTTTTTTCGTCACTACCTTAACATTTAATATAAACAAATTAATTGTGGGATCAAAATTATTCTTCTTGAGTTGTTTTTGTATCAAAATTTGAATAAATATGATCAATTACATGAACTATATACAAATTTTATGAAATCTACAAAATTTATTAAACATTTTTTGTTTTATGGTTAACTTCAATAAGCAAGTTAAAACCCTAGAATTTGAAGCTTCTTGAGTTTGAAATTTGATCTTAGCAAGCTTAAACTCTAACCATTATGACTGGAGTTGCTCCAGTAGCACTAGAAGTCTTTTTTTAAAGGTAAGGTGTTGATGTCCAAGAGGTAAATACATTATCTTTTTTATACAATGTTGTTAATTAATTAAGGTAGTTATTATTTTGACAATCTAAAAATTTCTCCAATAATTTTTGTGATACTGAAATGGATGCTGAAATGGTTGCTCATACTGGAGGCTACCATTGGAAGAGTGCGAGGTGGGACGTGGTTGTTCCTTCAGGTGTTGGTTCATGATAATGCACTTGCCCGTACTCTCACTACATTTTTATAGAAAAAGCATTTTAGTTTTCATGTCATTTTTAAAGAGAGAATGAGAGAGAAAAAGAGAGAGCGAGAGAGAGACTGCGAGCGAGCGAGGGTGGGAAACACTTAGGGGTAGAAGGATAGGTCAGGTTAAAGATCCTCGAGTTTGGAACCGAGAAGAGTATCGACGTTTAGAGTACGATTCATACTCAATATTTGTGGATAATCTTCCAGAAGACATTTCCAAGAGGGAGCTGTTCGAACTGTTCAATTGGACTGGTTGCATAAACGACATATACTTATCAAGGAAACAAAAACATGGTGGCTTGTACATTTTTGCGTTCATACGGTATACTACGAAAGGAGGAGCCTTGAAAGCTATAGCAGACATGAATCGGATGCGGTTGAGAGGGAAGGTAGTATTCATGGGGGAGGCTAAATATCAGAGAACGTCTGCTGTGAAGGAAATGAACAGTGTGCAGCCACGAGGCCAGCAACCACCAGAAGGAGAGGAGAAGCAGAAAGTTTCAGCGGCCGCTGCTACAGATCTAACTAAGGAGAAAACACTCCATGATCCGCACAAAAATGGGTGGAGAAAAAAGGTGGAAGTGGGGGTGGCAACAGAAAACTTGGTCTGGTTGCAGAGAAGCCTAGTAGGTGGAACGACGAAAGCCATTGACTATAGATCTTTGAAGGAATTAGTTGCGAAGAACTTTCCTCAAGTCATCCAGGTGCGAGAAATGGGAGCATATAAAGTGCTGTTGACCTTTGACAGTTTGCTGAATGCGGAGGAGGCTTACACATTCAAAATGAATAGTCTGCTACAGTTGTTTCATAGGGTATGGAGATGGGATGAGTCGGAGAAGAGTGAAACTCGAAGAGTTTGGTTGGAATGCTTTGGGGTTCCGTTGCATGCGTGGTCCGTGGATACTTTTAGTATAATAGGAAACCAATGGGGTAAGGTGGTTGGATGCGATGAAGTAACGGAATCGTGCCAGTCCTTTAGTGTTGGCCGAATCCAAATTGATACCTGTGTGTTAGACGTGATCAATGAATGGGTCCATATCATGATTGGCACCAGTGGTTTTGACGTGTTGGTAAAAGAAGTGGGACATGAAACTTTTGGGATGAATTGTCAGGCAGGAATTGTGGAAGGTGAAGCAGTCAGTTGTGAACAACGGGAGAATATACGTGCAAGAGCTTGTGATGACGCAGTTAGGTGGTCGGAAAACTCAATAAATTCGACGAACTGTATAGATCAGGCTGCAGAAGTGATAATGGAGAGACAGCGTGAGGAAGTTGAAGACAAGGACAGATTGGTAATTTCAGAAACAACTTTGAACGAATGGAATTATGAATATTTAAGTCCCGATCAAATGAAATTAGTAACATGTTATCCTCATAATTCTGGCATTCATGGTTCAGCTGATTTACTGGGATATGAAGGGAGTACAAAAGGGGATTCAGAAGTAACGGTATCCTGGAATTATTGCTGCAAGACTATTGGGCTAGCAAAGGAATGTACAAGGCCTGCTAGCCAAAAATCCAGCCATGGGCCCAGCGAAGATACAATTAGCAGCAAGCCCTTGTTGGGCCACGAACCAAAATCCAATGCATTGCAACATGATGGAGGCACGGGTACTGCTACTGGGCCGGGTTGCATGGGAACGGGTCAGTTTGGGGTTGCTTTGCAGCGTGGAGACGCGTTGCTCCCTGCTGCAGCCGCGCACGAGGTGCTCCCTATCATGGGAGGCATGGGACCCAGGCTACGGCCACGTCCTGAAGTTGGAGGTTGCGACGTGTCGGCGGGTAGGGCAGGTCCGAATCAGCGGCGAGGAACCGGGATGGAAGGCGGCGGTGATGGGCTGATGACGAGACCGATGCTCCCCATAGAAGCCGAACCATGCGAATCAGCTGGGGACTCCGACTTGGCTTCTGATGATAGGCGAAGAAAGTTTAGTAGCAGAGGAGATCTGGTAATGGAGGAAGGATGCAGTAAACTAATAGTTGTTGGGATGTCTGAACGGGCCCGAGGGTCTAAGGATAGAGATGACGGACAGAATAATGGACACTGCAACGATGCTTCTTATGAGAACAATGACGGAGTGCAACGAAATGACTGTAAAGCGCCTGAATTTGAAGCGACTTGCCCCCGAACTTTACCAGAGCTTCAGGACCAAAATGAACTCAGTGATGATAAGGATAGTAAGGAGGACAGAATACTTGCAAATGACAATGAAGTCAGTGATAATGAGAGTTCAAGATTGAAGGAGCAGTTGATAGAAAACAAAAGGGTTTGGAAATTGGCAAAGGAGTCAGGAGCCGAATTATATGATGAAGAAGAGGATATTATGGCAGTACTTCAACAACAGAATGAAGAAATAGCTCGGAAAAAAAGACTGGCAAAACAGAAGGCAAAAGCTAGACGAAGCAGATCCAAAACACAAAAAAAGGTGTGCAGTATTTATTTAAAATGATTATTAGTTCTTGTAATGTTAGGGGGTTGAGGGGTGACGGGAAGCTGAGAATGGTGAAGGACCTGAAAAGAAGATATAGATTAAACATGCTAGGTTTGGTTGAGACTAAAAGACCGTCAGTGACTAGATTTGATATTTCAAGAATATGGGGGGATAGTTGTGTTGGTTGGGAATATGTTGAGGCTACTGGTGCGTCTGGCGGGTTGTTGCTAATATGGGATGAGGGCTTTTATGATGTTAGAAATTGCTATAAAAGTGAGAGATGGTTGTGTGTTAAAGGAAATCTGTTGCAGAATAATTTTAATTGTGCTTTTATATTAGTTTATAGTGCACACGCTAGAGATGAGAAGCTTGTTGTGTGGGAGGAGCTGAGTTACATAGCTGGTCTATGCCAGGTTCCCTGTTGTTTCATAGGGGACTTTAATGAGATTTTACATGTTGAAGAAAGGAGAGGTACCGATAGCTTGTCTTTGTCGGCGGAGGATTTCAAGAACTGGATACAAGACATGGGTTTAGTGGATTTGTCGATTACTGACCGTAAGTTCACCTGGTTCAGAGGACGTTCTTGTAGCCGTATTGACAGGGCCTTGGTTAGTTTGGAGTGGTTAGAAAAGTTCCCGGAGACTCGATTACGAGGTGGTCCAAGGGGACTGTCAAACCATTGTCCTCTTATAGTGGAAGATAAGAGATTGAGAGATGGCCCTAGACCGTTTAGAAGCCTTGACTCGTGGTTTACACATGAAGGTTTCTTAAGAATGGTAAAGGAGGAATGGAGAGGGTTACAAGAGATGCAATTCACGGATAAGATGAATGCTTTGGCAGGTCCTTTGAGAAGATGGCATAAAGACAAGTTTGGAGACATGGACAACAAAATTTTGATGTTGGAGGAAGAGATCAAGAAGATTGATGACATGGTGGGTGATGGGGCTTATGATGAAACGGTGGAGGCAAGAAGGAAAGCGCTTGTGACATGTTGTTCGAAGTGGTATGTTAGAAAAGAGTTACATTGGAAGCAGATGTCGCGCTCAAGACATGCCAGGGACATAGATAAAAACACAAGGTACTTCCACAACATAGCTTCGGTGAGAAGGAGAAGCAACAGGGTTGATGCATTGGTTATTAATGGAAGATTGATAAGGAATCAAGCTAGAATCAAGATTGCAATAAGGGACTTCTATAAAGACTTGTACCACTAGGAGAAGTCGCCGTTGGTGGGGTTTAGAGACGGTCTGGTGGAGAAGATCAGTGAGGCTGATGCTTTGGCTTTGGAGATACAGCCGACCTCTGAGGAGGTTAGAGAAGCAGTGTGAGATTGTGAATCATCAAAGGCTCCTGGTTGTGACGGCTACAACATGAACTTCATAAAGAAGTGTTGGGATGAAATTGGTTCTGAGTTTACGGGAGCGGTGTTGGGCTTTTTCCAGTCCTCCAGGTTACCTACGGATACTAATCTCACTTGGGTTGCTTTGGCTCCTAAGTTTACTAGAGCAAAGGAAATCAAGGACCTTAGGCCTATCAGTATGATCGGGTGTGTATACAAAGTCATTTCTAAGATGCTGGTTAGGAGAATGCGAACAATAATGCCACGGCTTGTAGGTGAGACACAGAGTGCTTTTGTTAAGGGCCGGAAAATCCATGACGGGGCTCTTATTACTTGCGAAACTGTTCAATGGCTTAAACTGAGAAGAAAGGAAGCGGTGATAATAAAGTTAGACTTCCAGAAGGCATACGATAGAGTAAGGTGGAGCTTCGTGGATCTTGTTTTACAGAAAATGGGGTTTGGAAGAAGGTAGAGGGGGTGGGTTATGGAGTGTGTCAGTACTTGCTCTATGTCAGTCTTGATAAACAGTTCACCTTCCAAGCCGTTTAAGATGGAAAGAGGTCTACGACAAGGTGACCTGCTGTCTCCTTTTCTGTTTGTCCTTGTCGTTGATGTGTTACATAGGATGCTTGGGGAGGCGGTTAGAAACAGACGCATATCTCCACTACTGATAGGTAGAGATCAGGTTGAGCTGTCGCATCTTCAGTTCGCGGATGGTACCATTCTGTTCTGTCCTCCAGAGGAAGAGACAATTAAGAATTACAGGATGATTCTTCGATGTTTTGAGCTGATGTCGAGGTTAAGCATCAACTTTGATAAATCTAGCTTGATTCCTATTAACTGTGATGCTCAGTGGGTTCAGCGTATGTGCTGCGTGCTGGGTTGCAAGGAAGCCTCCCTTCCAGTAAAATACTTGGGGATCTCGCTAGGAGCTAATCCAAGGTTGGTGAAGACTTGGAAGCCAATCATTGACAAAGTGGAGGAAAAACTCAGCCCTTGGAAAGCCAAAGTCCTTAACAAAGCCGGTAAGTTGGTGCTCATTAAATCTGTACTAAATAGCCTCCCTGTATATTATTTAAGCCTGTATAAGATGCCGAAGGATGTTGCGGAGAAGCTTATTTCCTTACAAAGAAGATTTCTATGGAGTAAGGAGGATGGTAGGAATGGTATGGCTCTGGTCAAGTGGGAGGTGGTGCAAGCGCCTAAAAAGCTTGGTGGGTTGGGTGTTGGGGATGCCATGCTGCGAAACACAGCCCTTCTTTTTAAGTGGTGGTGGCGCTTTTCAAAGGAGGATTGTCCGCTGTGGAAGAAGGTGGTTTGTGCTTGTAATAACCTGGACCCAAGTGTGTTGTTGTCCTATCAGGTTTTACCCATCAAGGGGGGTCCTTGGAAGGATATCTGCCAGATACAGTTCAAGAATCAGCAAGTAAGACAAAAGATGATTACTGGGTTAGCTATGGAGGTGGGTGATGGAAGAGGGACTCGATTTTGGGAGGATGTCTGGTTACGTGGTGGTGCTCTGAAAGATCAGTTTCCGAGACTATTCTCAGTTTCAAACCAAAGAGGATCTGTTATAGGGGATTGCGGGTTTTGGGATGGGGCTGAGTGGATATGGAACTTCCAATGGAGGCGAGAGCTATTCCAATGGGAGTTGAATCTAGTGAACCAGCTGCATGATGTATTAAGGCTGGTCAAATTGGATTATGGCAGTGAGGATAGAGTTGTATGGAAATTTGATAAACAATGGGTCTTTTCTACTAACTCTTTTTTGCAGGTACTACAGGAGGACATCATTCCGGAGGATATAACAAGCTACAACTTTACAAAGACAATCTGGAAAGGTTTAGTTCCACCAAGAGTTGAACTGTTTGTCTGGTTTGTGTTGACTGGTAGGGTCAATACGAAGGAGAGGCTGAGTCGGTTGGGAGTTATTCACCATGAAGATGTTGTATGTGTGTTTTGTAACAAGAGTATTGAATATGGTCACCACTTGTTCCTTGGTTGTGATTTCACTTGGCAGGTTTGGTGTGCTTGGTAATCATTTGTTGGGAGGCTATGGTCTTGCCCGGGGACGAAAGAACATTTCATAAGTTGGACTGAGATATCAGCTAGCAAGGTGGAGCGCAAGAGGTGGTTGATGGGATTTTGTGCGATTACATGGAACATCTGGCTAGAAAGGAACCGAAGAATTTTTCAGAATAAAGGAAAAGGGGTTGACGAGATCATTCATATGTCTTTCATGAACTATAAGGAGTGGTTAGGGGTAAATCCTTTTTGTTGTTGATGGCAATGCCGGAGATGACAAGGGGATAAGCATTAGTGTTGCTAGGAGTTACCTAGATTGCTTTATGATGTTCACTGATTCTTATGTTGTTTCGCTCCACTTGTTGTGTTGAGCTTCTCTTTTTCAAAAAAAAGTTTTCATGTCATTTCATATTTTTGTAATAGTTTGTTGGCACTTTTATTTTGATTTGCATTGATTCAACATTTGTTGTAATCGTCTAAATGTATTGGAAAAGATTATGCCAATTAAGATTAGTAGCATTTGATTTTACTCATCCATGGTACAAGAGTTTGGATATTCTTTTTATATAAGTTTTGCTAAAAGAGTTATTAAATGTCCTGATTATAGTTATACATATTTTTATTTCTTCTAATATGGTGAATCGCAATTTCTTGGATATTTTGAATTTCACTGTGAATGACAACTAAGCTGCTTCTATTTACTAAGAGAAACATTTTATTTTAGACTAAAAAAAATTTACAAATTGTAGTTAATTTGTTTTAAATCTTAAAAAAATTCTTCTCTTTTCACAATTTTGTGAGATTCTTCAATGGGACTGTTGGTAAGCTTTTTCATGGGTTTTGGTAGTTTTTTTATATTAGCAGAAAATGTTAATATATATATTCAGCTCATCCTATCTAAAATTGTGCAATTGAGAATTAAAAAAAGTTGTCCAAAATAAACAATACTTTTATTAGAAAGTTAAAATAATATTGGTGGAGTTGATTATATTGATAATTTGAAATGAATTTAAGTTCAATTTTTTAATGTTATGATTTTACGATTTTATTGGTATTATCTTAACAACATTGAATTTTTCAAAAGAGAAAATAAAAATAGAAGATTTGTCGGATTTGAGGTTTAATTTAAAGTACGATGATTATATTGATTATTTTCTGTGAAAATTGTGAATCAAATATGTATTTACTTTTTGTTTAATTACTCTGTTGGTCTTTATAGTTTCGCAAAATTTTCAATTAGGTTCCTATACGTTTTTTCCTTTTAATTGAGTCCTTGCATCAAATTTTATTTTTAATTGGTTCCTATACTTTCTTTTTTCTTTTATTTGGGTCCCTCCACCAATTTTTTTTTTAATTGGGTCCCTATATAATTAAACTAATTACTTAAGAGGGAGCTAATTGAAAAAAAAATTTGTGCAGGGACCCAATTAAAAGAAAAAAAAGTATACGGACCTAATTGAAAATTTCGCAAAACTATAGGGGCCAACAAAGTAATTAAACCTTTATTTTTTAAATACTTAATTGATCTTTGTCCTTATTTTTTAAATGCTGAATGATATATGTTTAAATTGGTTTAATTACTCTATTAGTCTCTATAGTTTTGCAAAATTTTCAATTAGGTTCGGATACTTTCTTTACTTTTAATTGGGTCTCTGCACCAAATTTTTTTTTAATTGGGTCCCTACACCATTTTTTCTTTTTATTTGAGTTCCTGCACCAATTTTTTTTAGTTGGGTCCCTATATAATGAAGTTAATTACTACTAAGAGGGACCTAATTGAAAAAAAAATTGGTACGGAAACTCAATTAAAAATATATATATATAGAAACTTAATTGAAAATTTTACGAAACTATATGGACCAATAAAATAATTAAACCAAACATAAAAGTTCAAGTAAAAAAAAAGAAAAAACCATAAAAGTTTTTTTTTTGAATTTGATAAGGATTACTTGTGTGAATGTAAAAGTTAATCCTAATTTTTTTTTATTAAGAAGAGGCAGAGAATATATTTTTTTTTGTGACTGTATTTGATTTAATTTGAGACCGCCTTAACAATTAATATAAATAAATTAATTATGGGATCAAAATCAATCTTCTTTAATTATTTTAGTATCAAAATTTGAATAATTATAATAAATTACAAGAACTAATTTTGAATTTTATAAGAACTAAAAAATTTATTTAATATTTTCTGCATTTTGGATAACTTAAATAAGTATGTTAAATCATATAATTTAAAAATTTTTGAATTTAAAATTTAATCTTAGCAAGTTTAAATTTCTATAGGTCAATATGGGATTATAAAGGCAAATAGGTTGGAAGTAAAATTTAGTTATAAAAATCATTATCTCACTTTTGTAAATTTTAATAGAGTTTTTGTGAATTATTTTAATCAAGGATGAGAAGTATGTCTTAGAGGACAACACTCATACAAATTCAAAATGTTCATGATAAAGAGCAAGCACAAACATAAATAACTTATTTAATAGCTTATATAAAGAGATTTAGGCATTTAGCACTTTTTTATACTCTTACTTTTATTTGAGGATAATTAAACTTTACTTTATAACTCAATTCTTGAGAATTTAGAAACTTATCTACTTGAAAAAAAATTATATATATCAAAATGGTTAAATTTCTGATTGTTTCTTAGAAAAATAATTATGATACATATAAGTTTTAATTAAACGAAAATAACTTTTTTTTGTTTAACATAAGCTATTGGTGCAAGTTTGTGGTGTGTTATTTGAGGTTAATTGAACTTAACTATAGTATACAATTATTAGAATTTGAACATTTTCGTAAATAACATATAACTCTACATTAATTTAATAATGCATTTTTCGTTGAGAGAGTTTATCATTATATACTTAATTAGAAATTTAAATAGATAATAGATTTAATTAAATAAATACATAACACTAATTAAATAAGGTATCAAAAATATATTATTATATGTTTTATACAATTTACTTATATTGAATGAACAGTTACAAGTAGGATTTTAGAACCAAATGTACATTGCAAATTATTATATTTAAAATATAAAATAATAATAAAATTATATTTCGTCAATTTTATAAATATTTTAAATTGAATTATTTTTTTATAAGAAAGTTTAAGTTTGTCTATAATCATATACAAAAATTTGAAATTTTGTTAGATTATATACAAAAATAATGATCTTTTGCTTTAAGTTGTGAATCCTAACAAATTGAATAATTAGTTTGTAAGTCAAAATAAGGTGAATTTAAATAATAATATTTTTTAAAATATATTATTCTTTTAGTAAGAAGTTATTAGTTTAGCATGTATTATTTATTTAAAATTAGAAGTGATATAAAATAAATTTGTTTTAGTGAAGTAATAATGTTAATATACATATATAATATGTTATTTATATATAAGTAAAATTTACTAATATGAACTCGAAAAGAAAAATTATTTAGACTATCAAATATAGAGGATGGAACATGCTTTTTCCTATATAATAGGTTGAACATTCTTTTAATTTTTCTAAATGATTGTGTCAATTTCTATCATCTTCCTATCTTTTATATTTCTTTTGTTTATTGTGTTTTCTTTATTGTTTACACTATTTTTAGAACTTTGCATTTTTAATTAGAAGGAAGTAGATAGTAGATAGTACAATACAACTAAAATATTCAATGACTCTTTTCTTTGTGTGTTTTCTTTAATTTCATACCTTATTTATATTATGTCTTATTACTCTGTGTTAAAATCGGTCAAAAGACCATTATATATGTTACATACAATATTAATATTCAATCTAATATTTTAAACAAAACAATTACACCATTCAAACACTACTATTACCCGCACGTATGCGCGGAGGCTTCTGCTAGTTCTATATATAATATATAACAATACACGGGACGGATTTACTTCTACAGGAGTGGGGCAAGTGTCCCAGTTAAATTTTAAATATTACTGTGACTCTTAGTAATAAAGTTAGTTGTCCCTATTACAAATTTAATTTTGACCCCACTCTCAAATTTCTAATCCTTTTTTCCTTTTCCTTCAATTTTCTTTCTCTGCGGCTATGCCCCACCCACTCCAAACTTCCAAACTTACTGCCGCCACTCCCAGGAGCTTCATTGTTGCCGACATCGCTCAACATTACCTCCTATAGGGATGACAATACCACTCGAACTCGTGGGTACCCGCCCTGTACTGGAGCTAATTTTTATCGGGGCGGGTTCTTGTACAGTGCGGGATCAGAGTCGAGTTTAGGTAATACCCGTCCTTACTCGCACCGATATATATATAATACATATAATTTTAATATATAATATATGTAATATATGTAAAATAATTAGTAAAATAATTAATAATATTATATTATATTTAAATTTTTACTTTAATTTATGTTATGTATGTGATGGTGATTATATAAATTTTAAAATTTTATTTTATTTATTGAATTTCAATAATTATAGAGGCAGGTAGGGGCAGGGCGGGTACCCGCAGGGACGACGGGTTAGAGTTCAAAATTTTACTACCCACGGATAGGAGTGGGGCGGGTTTTATGTGAATTATTGTATTATTTGTACGGCAGGGCGGGATCGAATAGAGCAAAAACCCACCCCTACCCGTCCCGTTACCACCCCTAAATATCTACGTCGCTGTATTTCTCCACACCTCCACTGCTGTTCCCGTTCTGCACTTCTGCGTTTCTCTTTACTGACGTATCTCAACACGGGAGTGGATCCTCTCCAGTGGAAAAAAAAAACTGGATGATATCCACTGGAAGATCTCACCATTCAATAAATTCTCTCTCTCATTTATTGCTGGTCCCACTTGTAAAATTAAAGGTGGGAGATTACACTTTATTATCTCCCGTGACAAAAAAAATGGAGAGGATCTATTTCCATCTCAACACTCCGTCTTCGTCTGTCGCCACTTCATCTCTTGCCACTCCATCATCTCCAGTTTCCTGTTACTTCAGGCATTGGCCGCATCGCACCTCTTCGGCTCTGCTCTTCACTCTTCACCCTTCAGCCTCTCGAGTGAGTCTGTTCCTCCTGCTGCCTACTGGGCGTCACACTGCTGCTTGCTGCTGCCTCTTGGAGTCTTGTCATATTGGTACATTCATTGATTTGTGATGCTTGTTTCATTGCTTAGATATAGATATAGCATTTTGTTCGGAGTCTTGCTAAATTAGTATCATTATTGATACTTTTATTATTCTGTTTGTTAATTGTTTGTGTAACTGTGTATTGACTTATTTTGAATTTGAAATTTAGGATATTATTCTTCTGTACTTCACTTTTTTTTATTGCTGTTGAAAATTAATTTGAGTGACTTGTTAATTGTGTGTATTGACTTATTTTGAATTAGAAATTTTGGATATTGTGTTTTTGTTCTTCACTTTTTAAATGATTGTTTAATGACATATATTAAAAGAGAGATATTTGATTATATTAAAAATGAAAATATTATTCAATCTTCTTAAAATATGAAGTCAAGAAGGATGGAATTATAAATTATTTGTTATTATTTTGATTTATTGTTTTAGTTTTTTAAATTGTTGGTTAGATAATTTAAAGAGTAATTATATTTTATAATATCATAATACAATTATAAAAATTATTATTATATTATATATATTTTGTCTCCATTGTCAAAATTTTTTGGATCCGTCACTAACTATACATATTATTATGTTAATTAATATCCTAAGGTTAATTCTTTGTAAAGAAACATAATGTAATTTTCAAAATAATAGCTTAGCATAATTTATTTCAATTAATTTTTTTAACACAACTAGTAATATTATAACGAATTATTTTAAAAATTTTGAAAAAAAATTTGTTTAGTGCAATGTAATTCTAATTCTATATATAGGAATTTGTAAATCGAACGAGGGTGAGTTAATTTACCTTGAAGCACGTTCATTTGATTTATTACAAACCATTTTAAATTGAATATAACTCATTCGATTTATATAAAAATGTAGCTATGGGAGATACACATAACGTTTTTAACTTTGGGGAATCTATGTTTTCATCTTTAAATTTATGCATATTTTCTGTCAATCGTCATTCTTTTATTACTGCTGTAGTTGTTGCGCTTTTTCTTTTTCTCCTTTTAATTGAGGTTCATTTGGATCCAGAAATGAATTTGATGTGTTTTTATTAATAATTGAGTCTTTTTGACTGTTTGTTCAAAATTGAACTAATTTTAGTTCATTTGTGAATTAATTGAGGTTTACTTGATGTTGTTGATAAGTATTGACCAAATTTTTTATTTTTTAAGTCAGAAATAAATTATATGTATTTTTGTTGATGATTGAGTTTTTTTGACTATTTGTTCAAAACAGAACTAATTTCGCTTCATTTATGTGCTAATTGAGAATTTGAGATTCACTAGTATTGACCAAATTTTTAGCAAAGAAGAATGAAATTATTCATTATTACGTTATTTAATGGCATTAGATTTCACTTCATTCCATTCAATTAGTTCAGATTTGAACAAGTAGTAAAAAAAAATTCAATCATCAACAAAAACTCATCAAATTAATTTTTTGATCCAAATGAACGTCAAATAAACTAATAAGTGAACCGAAATTACTTAAGAAATAAAAAACTTGGTCAAAACTTAACAACAGCATCAACTGAATCTAAATTAACACATAAATGAACCGAAATTAATTCAATTTTAAACAAGCAGTAAAAAAGACTCAATTATCAACAAAAACAAATAATTTGTTTTTGAATCCAAATGAATCTCAATTAAACTAAGAAATGAATTGAAATTACTTAAAAAATAAAAAATTTGGCCAATACTTATCAGCAACATCAAGTGAATCTCAATTAATTCACAAATGAACTAAAATTAGTTCAATTTTAAACAAACAGTAAAAAAACTCAATTATCAACAGAAACACATCGAATTTATTTCTGGATCCAAATGAACCTCAATTAAAAGGAGAAAAAGAAAAAACACAACAACTACAGCAGCAATAAAAACATGACGATTGAAAGAAAACATGCGAAGAAGAAAGAAGAACGGAAAGAAGAATAAGGAATGTGAAGACGAAGAAGGAGGAAAGCGAAAAAGAAGGAAGAATGCAAAGAAGAAGATAAAGAAGCGTTATTAAAACGGCTAAACGGGTGTGCGTATACGCTAGTATAATAAAAGTGGTTTTTGTTTAGCACGCTAGTGTAATAAAAGTGGTTTTTGTTGAGTTTGAGCATGTTTAATTGAACTTGAATACAAAAATGCTTGGATGTATAATTGGACAGTTAAATATATAACATGCATTAGAATAATATTTTACTAAAAATAAACTCATTTTTTAAAGGAATTATGAATTTTTTTTAAAGTTACGAATAAAATTTAAACCTGTGACCTCTAAATAAATATTGAGAGACTATGCTATTTAAAATATAATTCGTTGGCTATTATTCCTAAAAAAAATTTTAAAATTAAAAATAAAATCAAACCTACTATAAGAACATAATAAATCCAGAAGTCAAACCCCAACAAATTTACAAATTAACTACATAAAAATCTATTATTAAATTCATTTACTCCGATAAAATCTAATAAAAATATAAAATCCTCAATTAAATACTAATAAATTAACAAATCAAATTCTGAAAAATAATTACTTATTACTACATGTCTACATCTTATAGTTATCCTATGTATGGTTATTTCAAAATTAAATATAATTAAATAATTATATAAAATCATTTATACTATTAAGACTAAAATTTTACCAAGTTACTTGTCTCTACTTAAAGTATTTTTTATTTGGACAATGTCATTTCTTTATAATTATCCTAATATTTGAATATTTAACCCTTTTTTTGTCATCAGATGTATTCCTCTACCTTGTATGGGAAGAAAGAAATAGCAGAGTTTTTAACCTTTAAACTTTAATACTACTAAACATTAAACAAGTAAAGTGAGTGAGTGAATTTTGAGTGAGGCATAAACACAAACAGTAGGAAGACAGAAAATGAGTGAAGGTGATCAAACTCCGAAGCTCTTCACCAACAAGCCCCGAAAAGGTTTCTAACACTTATCAATCAATAATCCTTCTCTTTCTCTTTTCTCTTCAATCATTCTCAAACTTGCGTGTTTGGTCACAGAGCAAATCAAGCGCCACCAGAAACAGGCGCCGATGGGCACCCAGACGGCGGCTGCTGCTGCTACTGCTCCTCCGCCGCCGCCGCCACCGCCGAAGGAGTCTTTTTTCCGGCGCCACAAGTTTCTTTTGCCTGTGCTTTTGGCTGTGAATCTCGCCATTGGAGGTGAATCTCGCCCTTACTTTTTTTTCTTTTTAAATGTTCGGTTTGGATTTTTACTCGTTGGTTATGATGTCGGAAATTGATGAAATGGGGTTTTGGATCCGAGATTTCACCTAAATCTTCATGGGAGATAATTCCTTTTTCAAAAAAAAAAAAAAAAAATTCTTATTACTGGGTTGATGATGTTGGAGAGGAATAAAGTTTCTGATTCTTTTGTTCTGATTACAAAGGGAAAATGGGCTTAATGTCCTGTTGTTAATAATAGAAATAAAAGTAATAGGAGCTAAAATACAATCATCTTGGGTTTGAAATTTCTAGGTCGGTCTAAGCTTAGAATGTTCAATTTCCTTTTTTGTTAAGGAATGGGAGAGACAGAATTGATAGTACTAGTTTGGTGTTATTAGGCTATCTGAATTTTTCTCCTTTTGTAAATATGCAAAAGGTAATTATACTACGTTTGGGAAATTGTTGTGATGATAAACGGTCGAGGCTTGCCGGACGACACTGCTTTTGGTGTGTTGATTCGGCATTGAGTTATTAATGTTAGAAAATAATTTCAGTGTAACTTAGTTGAGGGCAGTGTTCGAGTGAGATCATAAGGTCTACGGCAGCTGCTGGTATTTTTTGAGGGTGGATAGGCTCCAGCAGTAAGGATTCTGCATGACAACCACGTCCCAGGATGAGGTTTGACAGTTGGTGAGATCATAATTTCAAAAGCATTGAATCTTGGTAGTGGTTTGACTAACAAATGAAAAACAGAAAAAGAGAGAACAAAATTTGGGGTTTGCACGGGGAATTAGAACATAAGCCTTTGACTTTATACTCTTTTTTTGAAAGGCCAGCACAGAAGTGGCAAGATAGAGCTACAATATGCTTTGATTCTTACAAAAGCATGTTTTCTTCTTATGATTGTCCCTTTTGCCTTGCATATGGACGAGTGAATCAATGGAACTGAAGTTGTTGCGGTTCTGAGTACATGGATGCCATTCACCTTTTAAATTTGCTGAAATGATTAACATGAAAAATTGAGTTGCGATATTTTCAATTGTTAGTGTATGTCTATGATATAATCTCAGTCAGAATCATATGTGCAATCAGTTTCACTTCTACTGTTCTACATGATTGATTTGTTAAATTCCTAATCAAGATCAAATGATCAATCCTTAGTCATCTCTGGGCCTTTTGTCGGATTGCAAATGCTTTTTTCATTATATAATTTCACAATTAATCAATTCATCTACCCACTACCGATACACAGATTTGCAAAAGATATGTGACCATTAACATTCTTAATTTTAGCTGAAATGAATAAGATGAAATCTGAATTGCAATTGATTTCTTTCCACTGAAATTCTTTAGCTGTTTTCAAATGTAAACTTATTGTAGTTGCCAAAAACTTATGGAAGATGGTTGAATGATTGCTTTGTCTGTTTCTGACCTAAGCTCGGTGAAAATTATATGTGCAATCCGTTTCAACTCTCCATGATTTATTATATGATTGAGGAGAAAAAAATGTAAATATTAAAGCATACAGAATACCCTATTCCGTTATTTTATGAGTAGGCTTGTTTTTGCTCTCAGATGAACTGGGAAAAAGAAAATTTCAAATTTGTTTTGCATGTTTACGTAAGCTTCTCAAAAGAAAAACCAGAAAAAGAGGAAGCAACCTACTTATAATTTTTACCAACATCAGTAGAGGAGAGAGAATTTTACATAGAAGCAAGGAGCAATTAATTTGCATAAAAATATAGTTATCACTATTTAATCAATGTTATGTTCATTTTTTTTGTTCTTTATATTCTGATTGCTAGCTTAAAGTGTTAAGCAACAAATAATAGTCCATTTTAAATCACACCCTTGCATTATCCTTGTCAATTCGAGTAGCAAAAGGTGTTGATGGATCTCAAAACTAGTTTATTCTCCCATAACAATTCTGTTAAATTTGGTTTTTAAATCATTTATTAATGTAAATATTGTTGCAGTTATGTATTTTAGGACAAATAAGAAAGATACTGGTGTTGAAGAAGAAGAAGATGCAAGTTCCATCTCAACCAAAGATGCTACTTCTCATGTTACAGAAACGACTGTGACCTTACCACCCATCACAACTCCTGTGATCAAACAGGAACCGATCCCTGAGGACCAACAGCGCGAACTCTTCAAGTGGATACTAGAAGAGAAGAGGAAGATCAAACCAAAAGATGCAGATGAGAAAAAGCGAATTGACGAAGAGAAAGCGCTACTTAAACAGTTCATTAGGTCAAAATCTATCCCTCATATCTAAAGATTATGTGTCTTTACGAAGCTCTTGACCTCAAATATAACAGAATCAATTCCTCCGATGCTTCTTCAATTTATCTCTTCTGTTTTACTTGTTTGTTGATATATTTTAGACTGTACATTTGTTGAAAATTGAATTAGCCAACTTACTTAGTGGAACAAGGATCTGTTGTAATTGTATTTGTTTAGAATTGATATTTCCTTACTGCTATTACTACATTTGATATGTGATCACCGGTTGTTTTCGTTCTTATTAACAGCAACTCGGGAGTGGATTGACTCTTGTATGATTCCTATGTTCAGTTAATGTTTTGATTCAAGTGATTTGTGAATAAAGTCTTGAATTAGATTGAAGGATGACTAGGTGATTGAACATTACCATTAATGTGCATGTAAAGTTCTCTAAACCACAATGAACTTCGATTTATTTATTCTTGATTTGATAAACTCTGAATGTTAGTTTATATATAAAAAAATGAATTCAAAAAGGAAAAATGTAAATTTTGGTACTACAATCAATTTCAATGCATTAATCTTTTAGTTGATTGACTTTGGATTGTTGTTTGGATAAAAAAGAAAATGTAAGGTGATTCTTTTATAGTTATACTCTTCATTGAGTGAAGTCTTGAAAGGGTACAAGAGTAAATAGATTAACGGACAAGTTTGTTATACAAATAACAAAATTAGGTTCATTCCATTTTGTATTTAACTGTACGACCCTGTCTTGTCATGTATATATAGATCAGTGTAAGTATATGTGAAGATTATATCAATAGTATTCATTAACCATTCCTCTCTCTTTTATTCATTCTTACTCTCTCAAAATTATTGGTTCCACTCTTTCAAGTCTCAACGATAGATGCTACATATCATGTTACACAAGAGACTTTGTTATGACTCTTTAGAGACTATTGAAATGAAATTTAAAAAAGAATTTACTCTAATATGACAATATAATAGAAGTATTCTAACGCTTCTACTCTAATCCTCTATCTTCTATATTATTCTTTATATGGACAATTTTATGTTAAAATAAAAGTTTTTTTATTTCTTCAAATAATACTAATTTATTATTTTTTTTCGTTAAAAAAATTCATAGAATATAATACTTATAAATTAAATTAAATTCAATTAATATTTTGCATGATAAAAAATAAATATGAATTTATTTATTTTATTTTATTGAAAATTAATGTCTTTTTAAAATTAATTTATAATTTAGGATTTAAAAATACATAAAAAAGGGCAAAAAACAGAAATAAGCCAAGGGAAGGCATAATTTACGTGAATCAGCCAACTTGAAAATTGCTTCATTAATCAACAAAAGCACATCTCTATGTAATTCGAACTAACTTAGTTCGAATTACATTTGTATATAATTCGAACCTATTCAATTCGAATTGTTCCAAAGCGAAATGCACACTAATTCAAACCAACCAGGTTCGAACTACAAGCATACATAATTCAAACTAGATGAGTTCGAATTACATAAGTGCAAGCTTCCCAAAGTAATTCGAACCAAGCTAGTTCGAATTACACAAATCGTATTTTGTACTAGGCCAGTTCGAATTAGTGAGCATCAGACCTGTATATATATGGTGTAAACGTGAGTTGCTCTCATTAGAGGGGGTAAGATGGCTAGTGAGGAGAGTTTTGTAGTGTTGGTTCACCACAGAGGATCGATTAAGAGGAAAACTCGTTCCGGTGTGAAGTTCACTGATAAGGATCCTCTCTGTATTATCGTGAGGCCTACGACGAGCTATGATGACCTTATTAGCTCTGTACTGCGGAAACTTGGTCTGGAAGGTGTGAAGCGGGTTAAGAAATTTTTCTATCGCATTCCAAGCACGGTGCTCCAGGAAATAGTGAAGTATGATTGTTTCACGATCGGGAGTGATGAGGACTTGCAGGTCATGTTTCAATGTCGCCGGTATTTTCCAGAAGTGAGGACACCAGAACTGTTGGCAAAGTTGGTTGATGTGGTATCCAGCTCGGGGGGTTCGAACCGGAATACCACCACTTTAGCCACGGCAGCCCGTTCTAGCTCCAGACCTGCCGTTGCTTCTTCCTCTGTCCCTGCGTACGAGCCACCCGTCCAACCTGTCGCCTCTCCTTCGTTCGCTATTGATCTCAACGGTAGTGTAGGCGACGAGGTCGGAACATGGGAATTTCTGCCGACCTCTTTATAGTGTGCTGCACCACCTGGGGTTGGAGAGGGATTGTTGGATGATCCAGAGGACGATGATGTCGAGCTGGATATGATTGCTGATGACAGTGGCGATGATATCGGAGCAAGTGAGCCTGCCGGGGCGGGAGGTGGTTCTAGCTCTGGCACACAACAGTACCTACCACATTTTTTCTCTTTGAACTTGGATGTCATGGGGCAGGAGGGGGTTCCTGGGCAGCCTGCTGGATTTGGAGCTAGACGTGCGAAAGGGACTGCTGGTCTGACAGAGTTTCAGGTTGGTCAGCAATTTCAGGTAAAGATCAGGCCCTGTTAAGTGTGAATACTTACAGTATCCGCCGAGGGGTACAGTACAAGGTAGTAGAGTCTGACTATCGCCGATATGTGGGCAAGTGTTCTGAGTTCGGAATGGGTGCACATGGTTGATTCGGTTGAGTCTCCGGCAGCGCAAGGGCATTTGGGAGGTTAAACGGCACAATGGACCTCATACCTGTCTCGCCACCTCCATCTCCAGCGACCACAGGAGTTTGGATTATCATGTGATATCGGCATTCATTATGCCAATGGTTATGGCTGATGCATTCGTCAGTATCAAGGTGCTCTGAAATGCAACGGTCGCACACTTTGGGTTTAGGCCGACGTACAGGATGGTCTGGTTGGCGAAGCAGAAGGCTGTTGCCCTCATCTACGGTGACTGGGATGAGTCGTACAACGAGCTCCCTAGGTGGGTGCTGAGAGTCCAGCTGACGATGTCTGGTAGTGTTGCAGTCCTTAGAACGAGCCCTGTTTGAGTTGGTGGACAGCTGGACGAGTCTCAAGCTTATTTTCATAGACTGTTCTGGACGTTTCCACCGTGTATCGAGGCATTCCGTCAATGCAAGCCGTTGGTTAGTGTTGATGGCACCCATTTGTATGGCAAGTATGGGAGAACGTTGTTTGTCACGATTGCACAGGACAGGAACTCCAACATACTCCTTGTTGCATTCGCACTAGTCGAGGGTGAGAATGCTGAGTCCTGGTCCTTCTTTCTCTCCCACCTGCGTCAGCACGTGACATCGCAGCCGGGTTTGCTAGTTATATCGGACAGGCATAACGGCATCAAGGCCGTGCTTGAGGCCCCCGACGGAGGCTGGTTACCTCCATCTGCATACCGGGCATTCTGCATTCGACATGTAGCAGCGAATTTCGCCTTAACCTTCAAGGGCAAAGATGCACAGAGGCTTCTTGTCAACGCGGTGTACGCAAAGACCAAGGTGGAGTTCGACTACTGGTTTGATATTCTGCGGACTGAAGACCCGGCGATGTGTGAGTGGGCGAACTGGATAGAGTATTCCTTGTGGACACAGCATCGTGATGAGGGGTGGAGATTCAAGCACATGACGACAAATATCTTCGAGTGTGTGAACTCAATCCTCAAGGGTGTCAGAAACCTCCCTGTGTGCTCGCTGGTGAAGGCAACATATGGAAGGCTTGCCGAACTGTTTGTTCGCAAGGGGAGAGAGGCTGAGGCCCAGCTGGGAACCGGACAACAGTTCAGTCAGCACTTGGTGAAGTGTATTGAGGCCAACTTGAAGACGGCGAGGTGCTTCACGGTGACTTTGTACGACAGGGATAACTCAGAGTTCACCGTTGCAGAGACGACTCCGACTGGCTTGTTCTCATTGGGTAGCTACAGAGTCTCGCTTGCATCTCAGAAATATGACTGCGGATACTTCCAGACACTTCATTTCCCATGTTCGCACTGGCATACTGTGCTTATTCACGGCTTACCTGGCACCCTTACGTTCACCAGGTGTATCGTCTTAGTTCGGTGTTCAATGTGTATCAGATGGAATTCACACCTCCCATTCTGGAGGGTTTCTGACCACCATATGACAGGCCGAATGTGATCCCAGACCCTAACAAGAGGCGTGCGAGAGAGGGTTGTCCGAGGTCCACTAGGATACAGACCAATATGGACGAGGCAGATCCGAACCAGCCAAAGAGATGTGGCCTTTGACGGCAAACCGGATATACATGTCGGAGTTGCCCACAGGTCGGAGGCGCAGACACAGGGGCACATGAGTAGGTGTATGTTTAGGTTTGGTGCTTTGTTTATTTCACTTTGCTGCTTAGATTCCACTGCTATAGGTTTCCTTACTTGTAGTTGATAAGTGATAGAATTTGTTAATGTTAATGCGATGTACTGTGCATGGTTTCTTAACTAAGGAATATGTTCTGTTTCCGGAGTTTCGAACGAAATGTATGTTCAACGTACACGGCAATAAATAAATCTATAAATTAAATTGAGACATGATGCGGAGACTATGCTAGTAACTGATATAGCCTTTCCGGATCATCCCCCATCGGCTGAGTATTCTGTTCGAGTCTTTGTCGGATCGAATCTGGGTCGTTTTCTCTGGGATTTGGTAGGGTATGAGAATGGAAAAGTGATTCGAATGAGGCTGATTCGAACTCCTTATATAGGCGAGACCTATGTAATTCGAACCAGCCCAGTTCGAATTACTATTTTGACGTGAAATTTGACTATTTTGAACCAGCCATGTTCGAATTACTTGTTGAAGCGTCCAAGTGTGTAATTCGAACTCACCTAGTTCAAATTATGCTCAATTGTAGTTCGAACCACATAGATTCGAATTAACTTCATCACGTTTCCTTCATAATTCGAGCTAAGTTGGTTCGAATTATATGTTAATGTAGTTCGAATCCAGTTAGTTCGAATTACATAGTAATGTGCTTTGGCTGATTCGTGAAGCTATTTTGAGTTTGGCTGATTCATGTAATTTGTTTCCTCCTTTGGCTTAATTCTGTTTTTAGCCCTAAAAAAAATTTGTATATCTAAATAATTAAATTTGAGATAAATAGACCAAAAATTTTACAAATTAAAATTTATTAATTTATAAATAATTATATATAAATAATTCGAAAGTACCATTTTAGAATTTTTATAATTTTTTAGGAATTATCTTGGGACTTTTTAAATTTTTCGAGAACTGTTTTATATTTCATTCTAGGGATTAATTTGTCTAGATCGTATATGTGATACTTAACAGTCACGTGTGCGAATTAACATTTCATATTATCGTTAGTGACTAACAAAAAGAAACTATATTATCTAAAAAATAAACGTTGAAAACTATTTTATGTATTTTAAAAACTGAAAGCTTAAAGTGTCAACTTTTAAAATTTAGGGATTAATTTAGATAATTACTCAAATAAATTTTACGTTTAAAAAATTCCATGCATATTTCATTCTCTTAATCTTTTCGGGTGCATTTAGAACTTTAAAAGGATTTGTATGTATACATTACCATCACTATCAATCAATATATTTTAGAGCCAATCAAAAAATGGGGAAATTTAATTTTATACATAGCTAGGAGATCGATGGAAAGAGTAGAGATGTTGGAATGTTTTCAATACTTTCATAATTTGGTTTTTATAATATTTTGACTGAAAACATAAAAGGGCATAATATCAATTTTTTTTTAATATCAAATGACACACCAAATGCCGTATTCTAAAGCCAAACTTAAACCATGTTAATTGAATAGCTTCTAGCATATAGTATAAGATAAAAAGAAAAAATTAAAGAAATGTTTTTTCTGAGTTTTTTTTTTCATACATCAAACAAATACTGATTCTTTCGTATATATGTCATATATATAATAATAAATATTAAAAGTATATGTTAATTGAATATACAAAATAAAAATAAATACAAATAACACACCGTATATAATATACCAACTTAAAGTTAATTTTAAATAGAAATAAATTAAATAAATAAAGGAGTTTTTAATTTTTTATAGGAAAAATCTAGGGGTAGCAACTTTTGTATTTTTTGGCCAACACTTAACCATCAAAATAAAAATGAGTGATTTCCCATCATTACATGTAATCTTACACCATTAAAAATAATATTAATGACCAATTGATAGTTATAAAATATCAAAATTGCTGGCCTAACATTTTCTTTTATAAATAAGGAGATGAGGATGATGATAGATGAATGAATGTCATTGGAGTCAGTGGCGGATCTTAGGGGGGCTAAGGTGGCCATAGTCCACCCAAAATAAACTGCACTATATATTAGATATTTGAATTATTGTTGTTCTTGTTAACAAATAGTCTATTCTAATAATTAATAAAAATGGTTCTATTATACTAGCCCAATCCCATACTATTAATTAAAGTAACACTAGTACATTTTTCAAATATTTGTTTCAAACCATAGAGGCATCAGCGCCACTTTTCTCTCTCTTTTAGTGGTTTCCAAACTTTTGTTCTTCTACTCTTCTCATTCTAATTTTGTTTCCATACCAAAATAAGATATATGAAAAAAAACCATTGAAGAAAAGTGAACAGCAAAATATTAACCATTTAATGCACAACAAAGATTCAAAGAGGTATATTTCAATTTTTTTAAGTTAATAACAATGTCAAGTATTATTTATATTATTTATTTAAAATAATTAATTTATTTTTTTCTATAATGGACAGTGTTCAAAGATTGAATAATGGACAGTGTTCAAAAATTGAAGTGAGGGCAAAACTCAATAGAATTATTTTTGGGCGAGACTTGGAACAAAAAAATAATCAGGTAAATCAATAACTTTATTTTTGGTTATTATATATTTGTGTTTCTAAAATTATTTGTTATTGCTCAATAGGTTTAATATTTTTTTAAAGAAAATAATATATATGCAATTATTTTTGTTTTTTTTGTTAGATAGTTCAAGTTAAGTTAAAAATGTTAAAGATGAAAACAATTCACTCATTTTTCAAGAGAAAAAAGAGAATATATGATGAACAAAATTCAGCTTCAGATTCTTTGAGTAATGTTCAAAATATTATTGAACAACCTGTGACACAACTTGTTGAGCAAGATATTCAACCCCTGCTTCCAAAATAGCAAGGACTGAAATAGATCAAGTTAATATTGATACATTGATGCGTGATCCCGGAAAGCGTCCACAAATTTGGAATTATCCTATCAATCAACAAGATGAAATCCGTAGAGCATACATAAAGTTTGGACCATATCAATTTATATGGATAAGTACCCTCTTTCTGGTCTAGAAAGTCATCATCGTCGTTTCAAAGCTCATTGGTTTAAGAGTTTTTCTTGGCTAGAATATTCGCCAGAAGTGGATGCTGCATTTTGTCTTCCATGCTATTTATTTTCTAGAAAATCAAGTCCATTCACATCAGGAGGATTTCGCAATTGGAAAAAAGTGAATAATGGAAAGGATTGTGCATTTTTATCTCATGTGGGTAAATCTCTTAATTCTCCTCATAATATTGCTGTTAAGTCTTGTAAAGATTTGCTTAATCAATTATGTCACATTGACAAAGTATTGGCTAAGCAAAGCTCACAACAAGTTTTAAGCAATAGATTGCGTCTTAAAGCCTCTATTGATTCTGTCAGATGGTTAACGTTTCAAGCTTGTGCTTTTAGGGGACATGACGAGAGTCATGAGTCTCAAAATCGAGGAATTTTCTTGAAATGTTAAAATTATTAGCTTCTTACAATAAAGAAGTGGATGCAGTTGTTTTGGATAATGCTCCTCAAAATGCAATATACACATCACCTTCTATTCAAAAGGAAATTCTACATGTTTTTGCTAGAAAGGTGCAAAATGAAATTCCCAATGAGATTGGTAATGTAAAATTTTGTTTAATTGTTGATGAAGTTAGAGATGAATCTAGAAGAGAACAAATGGCACTTGTTGTTAGATTTGTTGATAAGTATGGATTTGTCAAAGAAAGGCTAATAGATGTTGTTCATGTCAAAGATACTACTTCTGCTACTCTAAAACAAGAGATTTGTTCTGCATTATCTCATCACAATCTCAACATTCAAAATGTTCGAGGTCAAGGGTATGACGGAGCTAGTAATATGCGTGGAGAGTGGAAAGGGTTACAAGCTTTAATTATTCAAGAATGTCCTTATGCATATTATGTTCATTGCTTTGCTCATCAATTACAGCTAGCTCTTGTTGCCGCGGCTAAAGAAGTTGTTGATGTTCATGCTTTTTTCCAAAGTTTGAGTAATATTATCAATGTTGTGTGCTCTTCTTGCAAACGCAGTGATGAATTACGATCTGCTTATGCAACTGAAATTTCCCATTTAGTTGCAACTAATCAAATTGAAACAGGAAGGGGAGCAAATCAAATTGGCACATTAAAAAGATCATGAGATACTAGGTGGAGCTCTCACTTCAACTCAATTTGTAGCCTTTTACGTATGTTTGGAGCAACAACTTCAGTTCTTGAAGATTTGGCTACTAATGGATCTACATATTCTCAACGTGGTGATGCTACTTATGCTCTTAAATCTTTATTATCATTTGATTTGTTTTCATTTTGCATATGATGAAAGAAATCATGGGAATCACTGATAAACTTTGTCAAGCATTGCAACAAAAATCTCAAGACATTTTGAATGCTATGCATCTGGTTTCTAGTACAAAGTTATTGATTCAACAGTTAAAAGATAGTAGTTGGGGAGCACTTTTGGAGAAAGTTAGTTCTTTCTGCAATGAACATGCTATTCAGATACCTGATATGGGTGCTTCTTTTAGTGACATAATTCGATCTCGTCGTAAAAAGGATGTTGTCACTATTGAACACCACTATCGTGTTGACATTTTTACTAGCGTGATATATTTTCAATTGAAAGAGCTAAATAGTAGATTTAGTGAGCAAGCAACCGAGCTCCTCATATTGAGTACATCTTTAGATTCTAAAGATGCTTTCAAGTTATTCAGTGTTTACAACATATGCAATATTGCAAAAAATTTCTATTCTTTAGATTTTTCTGAGCAAGAAAAGATTCAATTGGATTATGAGTTACAACATTATGAACTTGATGTGGTTAAAATTCCAGATTTTCAGAATTTTTCTACTCTTGCTGAATTGTGTCAAAAATTGACAGAGACAGGAAAATCAAATATATATCCTTTAATTGATAGATTAATTCGTCTTGTTTTGACTTTTCCTGTGACAACAACAACAACTGAACGGGCCTTTTCAGCTATGAAGATTATTAAAACAAGGCTTCGAAACAAGATGGAAGATGAATTTTTAACAGATTGTATGATTGTATATATTGAAAAGGAAATTGCTTCAAAATTCACTTCAAAGATGATAATTGATGATTTTAGTTCCATGAAGTATCGTCAAGCAAATTTAAAAATATCAAAATTTTAAAATATGTAGTTAAATATTAACTTTTATATAATATAATTACTTTTTTTGATATATATGCTACAAATCATATTTTATTAATTTTTTATTATATTTTATATTTAATTGTCCCCTCTTATGAAATTTCTAGTTTCGCCATTCATTGGAGTGATCGATGAGTTTCACATGGTGGCAACTGCTATAGTGCCTTAATCCAATATGCTAATATATAAAAACAATATAATCATGCCTTTTGGTGGGCACCTCTAATATTCTTTAATTAACTCTAGGACTTTATAAAAGATATGAAACAAATAAATCCTCAAACTAATAAGCAAAACAAAACATGTATGAAATAAAGTCAGTATTTCATGATTCTCCTGACATTTTTTTTTCTTCCATACAGAAAGAAAAGCTTATTGTTCTCTCACTTTATTTGACAAATTTAACATTCCTTAATTATAAAAACTTCACATAATTTTATATATGTTAATTATATATATAGTAGACATAATATACATAGGTTGAGTGAATAGATATTAGATATATACCATGCTTTTCTCAATGCAAATGCATGCATAAAATTTTTTATTATATGTGATGCTCATTGCTCAAAATTTGTTGAGACTTCCCCCAACAAAACTTATGCCAATATCTCACGTTTCTCTTTTTTTTTAAAAAAAAGATAAGATCACGTCAACTTAGCCAGTAGACATATTTATTTCTACATATATTTATTATATTATTGGTCATCCAAATTTATAAATATACATATCTTCAACATATTTTTATATTCAAATACGCTGTCTGTTTGAACATGATGCTTTTCTGAATACATATAATTTGTAACAAAGTAATAATTCAAATATTATAGTAGTTAGGATGGATATATTATTTTTGTAAATACGAATATTATATTTGTTGTTAATGCTAATTAAGTTAGTTAAGACATCACAAACAAAAACCTCTCTGGCCTCTACATCTTGCACTCTTATACACGCATGCACGTTGATCAATTCTTTCAATAACAAAAACATTGTAGCCACCATGCATATTTAATTATTTATTATTATAATTATCCATATTTAAGCCAAAGCTAGCAATTTGTATCACATAATAGTAAGCTTGGAAGTTTAAAGTGCAAACACATAATAACAATAATGGATAACAATTTTTGGATTGTGTTTGTGATAACACCATTTTTTATCTTCTTCTTGTACAAGAGGAGGAGTAATAATAAGGAGGTGAAATCAAAAGAGAGAGATGATGATGAGGTTCCATTATTAGGGAGTCTTGGATGGCCACTTATTGGAGAAACCATTCAATTTGTTTCTTCTGCTTATTCTCATCACCCTGAGACCTTCGTGGATAAGCGCTGCCACTTGTAAGTTCTTCCACATTTGTTCCATCATGTATTAGTTTTAGTTTCATTGCTCTATCTCCTATGGATAGGGTAACAACTTTATTAAATTTCGGTCAACATGTAACCAACAAAAGAAAAATGAGTAATTTTATGTTATTGGATGAAATTTCATACCATTAAAAACATCATTAATGACTACTTAATATATAGCTACAAATCACAAAAGTTATTACCCATAGCACTCCTCATTTCCTCATTTCAATATTAGGGTTTTATTATTATTAATTTGATTAGTTCAAGAAATTAAACTTGTGCCTTCCTTTGAAAAAATGAAATAATTCAAAAATAATAATTTTGACTTTATAAGTTTTATCATTTCTATTAGTAGTAATTCGCTTAATTCAATTCAAAAATTTATAATCATCTCTTTTATTTTAGATTTTTTTTTCTGAAACAAATGTCATGGATAGTTTAGATTTATAATTTAAGGATGAAAAAGTTTAGAGACCAGCAATTTTATTAAATTTTAGTCGGTATGTAACCAACAAAAAAAATGAGTAATCCCACACCATTAAATGAAATCTCACACCATTAAGAACATCATTAATGACTACTTGATGATTACAAATCACAAAAGTTGTTGTCCCTTAACACTCCTCATATAAGATTCAAAATTTAAAATTTAAAATTTAGGATATTTTATTATTTGTTTATCTTTCTATTTTACTAATTAATTTTTATAAGGTAAAAATTCAGGTACATTTAATTTCATGTGAAGTTGATAGTTAATTAAAAATTATTAAATAATATAATAATTTTAACTAAATTATCATCTAACACTTCTCAATTATCACCTTCACATAAAATTGTCTCTATTGAATTTTCACCTTTTTGATTCATAGATGTTACATTCCTTATTTCTTTTCGAAGCGCATTAGCGTTTGTCCTACAACTCCTCAAAATCATTAGAAATTGAATGAACATTTACAACTACTCATCAATCAACTAGGTTTTTTTTTTTCTAATTAAGAAAAAAATGTTCAAGAACCCATTGAATATTTGAAGTGATAGATTGGTATCATGCAAGATGCAGATATGGGAAGGTGTTTAAGTCACACATATTTGGAAGTCCAACTATAATTTCAACAGATGCAGATGTGAATAAATTCATACTAGAAAGTGATGCAAAACTTTTTGTTCCTTCTTATCCAAAGTCTGTGTCGGAGTTAATGGGAAAGTCTTCTATTTTGCTTGTCAATGGAAGCCTTCAAAGGAAAATACATGGACTCGTTGGATCTTTCTTCAAGTCTCAGATTCTCAAGGCTCAGATTACTACAGATATGCATAACTATGTTCAAGAATCCATGGCAAATTGGAGTGAGGAATCCCCCATTTACATACAAGATGAAACAAAAAAGGTTAGCTTTATTTTTTGTGATGGAATTTCAAGTGTGAATATGAGATATGGCAATTTTTGGATTAAGTAAGATGTGTGATATGAGATTTTTTTTAATTAAATTATTTAATTTTAATATACTATTATTGTAAAATTATCTTATACATACATGATACATTTAAGTGTGCATAATTTTTGGACTGGAATTTCAAGTGTGAATAGTTAAGTCAACTGAGTACTATGTATTTGAGAAGATTCATTGTATTAGGATTTTTGGATTAAGATGTGTGATATGATATTCATTTTATTTTTTTATTAAATTTAATTTTAATATATTATGATTGTAAAAGTGTTTTATACAAATTAAACATTCAATTGTATATATAATTACGTTGATAAAAATATATAACTTCTTTTTTATTACATAAATAATCATTAAAAAATAGATATAATTAAATGATTGGGTATTTTTTACTATAGTTAAACTCATTTTTTACTCAATGTATTAGTTTAAATCTTATAGGAGTAATTAAATTATCATTTTTATGCATAAAAAATTCAAAATGTTGTGATGTATGCATTCTTAATGAAGGTATAATAACGTTAATTGTAAACAAATTTGCAGTAAATTTTTGTATTATTTAATAATTAATTATATTTAGTTGGTGATATATTTTATGTAAAATTTTAAATTTAAAAAATATTTTAAGATGTTTATTTATATTATTTTATTATTCCAGTTAAATTACGATTAGATCGGTTAAACTAGTAATTCAATGAATTAGTGACTATAGTGATTCGATAATCAGTTGGATTTTTAAAATTCTAGTTATATCTATCCATTAATAAAATTAATATTACATACACTTATCAATGTTGTAAACTTTTATAAATAATAAATTTATCAACTTACAAATAAAAATGATCATTTTTTTAAGCTTTTAGTAATTACTTACAGTGATTATCTACATAAAAATATTTTTACGTAAAGATAATAACTAAAATATTAATATTTATTAAATTATTTAATAATTTTAACTATTATCTTTATATAAAACATTTTTTTTTTACTTGTGACGAGGATTTTAACCCAACCCAACATTTTGTGCATGTGTTCATATGTCTTTCGTCGGCAGGTCAGAATCTATATCCAATTGATGTTTGAACTTCATATATTATGTTCAATTTTATGGTGACTTAAAAGAGAAGAGTTCTCAAAAGAGGACATCACATAAAACGAAAGATGCTCATTCTCACTAATTTTTATGTATGTGGCATCATTTTCTATAAACACAAGTTGGTTATGTATGTAAAGATGAAAGTTGTAAGAAAAAGTTAGTAATATATAAAACTAATAAGGTGATTGTTACGGTACGATGATAAATTTATACGTACCGATACGTTTAAAATATGGATAAATAACAATAAAATATATGGAATTTATTTTTCACGTCAATATTTAAGTTTTTCTTTTTTAAATATATAGTATATCACCACTTTTACTAAAAGACCCTTTTAATTAAATAAAAATAAAAAATATTTATTTATTTAATTTTATAAAAAGACTTAAACATCTTTCCTTTATTTGATTAGACAAAAATACCCTTTTAAATTAATCAAATTTTAAAATTCAATTAATCCTAATTTTATAATTTCAAATAATTGAAACAACAAAACAAAAAACACATTAAAAAAACAAAAAATTAAAATTATTCTTTTCACCTATGTTAAACATATTAAAAAAATAAAAAATCAAAATTATTCTTCATCTGCCTTCGGAAACCTTCTCGTTCAGCTATGAAGGTTTCAGTGTTCCACGTCTTCTCTCCTCTTCCTATCCTCTCTCTCTGTCTCTGTCTGCTCATCGATCTCTCTCATCTGTCTCTCCTGGTCAGGGTTCACTGCCAATGGCACGAGGCCCGCCATCTCCGATGCCGCCTGGGCAATTTGCACCAACCAGGCCCAGTGGTGGGCCTCCACAGCCTTTCCCTGTTCCGCCACAGTTTGGGCAGCAGCCTATGGGTCCTCCACCACCTGGTCAGATGGTGAGAGGGCCTCCTGCTCCGCCAAGGTCGGGGATTCCCGCCCCGTCTCCGCCTCATCCTGGGATGCCTCCTCCACCTGGCAGCGGCGTTCCGGTGTTCGGACCTCCTCGCCCAGGCATGCCTCCTCCACCGAACCCACAAAACCAGCAACAGCAGTAGTGGTAATGAACTAGGTAATTTCTTTTTTTTTTTCTTCTTCTATTTTGATTTGTTTCTGATAACTAATATAGCTTGTGTCTTATGGTTATCTAGCATAATTTGTGTAGGATTATATTTTTTTTGTTTTTGTCTAAGATTGTGATGTCTTGATGGACGAAGAGTGGTCATAGAAGTTCATGAAATTAAGATACGATGGGAATTTGCAGTTTTGAAATAAAAATGAAATTGTTCATCATGTATTTTGGTATTATGATTTGTAGATATGTTAGAATGCTATCACTAGAAGCAATTAGCTGCAGACAAAAAAGACAGTATTTTGGCATATCATAGTCATACTCATAAACAGTTTATGAGTTTACTTTTGGATATAGGGTATAATCCTAATAAATCATTTTGTTAGTTTATGATTGAGTAACAGAAGGAAATCAGTTAGTTGGTATGAAGTTTATTAGTATAATGGTAGCAGCAACTTACATGAGTTTTGTGATAAACCTTTTGTCTTTCACTTGTACCTTTTTATATGTGGGTTTATTTATAGGGAATTTCTATGGATTTTCTTCCTTTGTGTTTGTGATTTGACTATGAATCCTGCTAATTGAATTAGGTAGTCTTCATTGTCAAATAATTTTGGTTTATTTAAATAATAATGTAGCTAATTTGAACTATCTATGGATGACTTTACTATGAATAAACTATCTATAGATGCTTTTGTTCTCCCCCAAAATGAAATACACTGTCTCTCACTTTTCATAGTTGAGCTGAACCCGTGACCATGTATCTTAGATTTCAGTTTTCATTTTATTCTCTTATTCACTTATCCATAGTAGAATAACTTAGTATACTTCTGTCACATATGTTCCCGTTTTCTGTCGAATATATTTCATTGCCTTGCATAAAACAGATTTTCAGAACAAGCATGTTTTGTAGGATGTGATTAAATTTGTCACATCTATTTGGTATAAAGCTAATGTTCTTTTTAGAGGACTTTCCCACTTAAACATGTTGAGATTTGTAAGCTACACGTCATAGAAAGCACTTTAAATCCCCCTCTCTCCCTCTCCTTTTTTGTCCCATGATCTTCCATAGAGGATCTCTTACCATCTATTTCCTTTTATTATCTTCTCTCATTCTTAATCATATTCTTTTTTATAGAAAAATGCATTTCATTAATCAAATAATAGAAATTATTGAAGCTGAATTAACTGATTGACCCCTTACACTACATATTTGGAATATAAATTAAAGAGTGATTCTAGGTAACCAACTTTTTTGGCCAACATCAGCCAACTTTTTTAAAATTATTTTGTTTATCTTAAAATCTAGACGCTAACTCGTAAATCTTTAACCTTAAATCCTAAATTATAAACCTAAACACTAATGTTGGCTAACTAAAAGGTGGTTCTCTATACTTTCGTTAAATTAAAACATGATACAGATTGTATGTATCGTATGTTTTGTTTATCTCATTTTGGTTGGGTACTTTTACATGAGCTGAATAATTTGGTATTAATATTATTATACGAGTAGTACATTCTATTCATTCTATATACCAAAAGTATTAACCACTAATTAGAAGTGGGGCTGTCACCTGGTGTTCTCCGTGACCAATCTGTTCTTTAATTGTACGGTCATATCCATTGAATTATGTGCCTCTGATTTTTTCTATCTGCATTTTCAGCAACCTTTATTTTTTGCTGACATGTTAACATTACTTTCAGCCAGTTCACTGGTTATTGTAGAATCTGTAGGCTAAATTTTTTATGAAGAAATCCATTTTTTTGTATGGTCACTAGTTACAACTAATTTATTAAATCTTTAACTTGGATTTGTATTAGCATCTTGTAGTTCATTTTTGTCTTATCTGCTCTGACCTATGGTTAACTAGCATCCCTCATTTTTTCTCTACTAAACAAAGATGTTTAAATTACTGTGCAGCTAAATTTGAGTTGTTATTGTTGGTGCTCTGAAGAATTGAAGATTTGGACCTTGGACATGTGCATGTTGCAAACCATCTTGTAGTTAAGCGGTGATTGTTGCTTGTACAACCTAGATCATTCTCTTGTTAGGGAATTTTTTAAAATGTGTTGATGAGAAGTTATATGTTAGAAAATCATGTTTTCGGGGAGGTTATGCTATTGCAGCCTGAGCATTAGACTTATAAATCAATTGTGTAGATTGTCAAGAAAGGAACAAAAATATGATGCCGGATTGCAAAGACAGTGTACTGATTTGTGAGTGTAGGACCGATCTGTGACCCCCATATATTTCCGATTACATAATATACTTATGACTTGGGTAATGTTGAGCAATCTTTTTAGCTATATACAATTATTAGATAAAGGATAGCTAGTGGTTCAAATAAAATGTTCCATGGATAATTTAAATGGAACAGTAAATGTGCTATTTGTTTCACCAAACATTTTCCCCCATTTTACTGGAAAACATTCATAACTGGAAAATTTTGTAATCAGAACTTGCTTATTCTGTATGTAAGAGATCTCAACTAACATAATTATACAACTTTCCTTTACAAGATTAACAACTCTAATACATATACAATTTTTCATCAAGCTGTGTCAGCCATGGATGGTATTTCAAAATCTACTTGGAATATCTTTCTTCTGATTTGAGCTGTTGGATTCTTTGCCGTAGTCTACGCCGGTGGTCATGAATTTTCCAAAGGCCATGTCCCAATATAACCGTTGAGTATATGCCATGTGTGATAATGGGAGCTAGAATGTTATTTGTCTGTCACATAACCATTGCCAATTAGTTTATCCTTGAAACTATTACACAAAACCGAAAAATATTTTCAGAAGATTATATAAAATGTAAAGATAAGAAGATTACTTGAATCCATTCAAAACCCAAGTAGAGGGCAAGAAGTCCTTCAAGAAGAGGGGAATATATCTTTTTCATTTGGTGCTTCTCATACCATGCTGCAAACCGAAAGCAAACAGTGCAATTAGACTCATGAAATAGATATAATAAGTAGAAACTGCTTAATCAATGACTAGTAGATATTATATCATAGAGAAACTTTATAACTTTATGACTTTATTCCACCACTTTCTGAACCAAATGAAACTTTGTTCAATCTATGAATCTATGAACTGATTCTAATGCTTTGCTGCAGGGATAAGTAATTGAACCTTCAAACAGCTTTTTCAAATCTTGACAGCCCGAGTGAGATTGCAAAACAGGTGCCACAACATAAGTGGGATCTGAAAGAAGTAAACAAATAAGCAAGAAATCGTTAAGCAAGCTTAAAAACAAAATAAGTCAATACAAAGGGAAAACATGTTGAAGGGCAATAAGAAGACGACCTTTGGGCGAGGCAGCCACATAATAGAGAGAACCAGTAAGAACAGCTGTGAGTACAGCTGCAGATGCTTGCGCAAAAGGTACAAACAGAGGCAATACCCCTGTCTACAATTTTGAAAATAAATCACCATTTAGCCACTGGAATGAAAACTTTTGCTTTGGATACTTGTAATAAGTAGCCCTTGTCAGATGGTATAACTGAAAAAGGAATAGTAACTTGAGCAATAGGTTCTTGGTAGGAACTCGCGTCAACAACTTCTGTAAATCCAAAAGCTTTTGCTACAGAAACAACAAACACAATAACAAATAATGAACCAAGGATTGTGCTAGGTGAAAAAACAATATTCAGATCGATTTTAGGACTGATTTTGGCACCTTTTTCACACTTATGTGGATTCTTATCCACGCCAATTATTCGAGATGCTCCCCTTAGTTTTGCACCTTGTGCAACCTAATTAAAGGAGAATTCATAAATTATCTTGTAGTTTGGAAATGATAATTAGTAATCAATTGAGAACTGAAAAGTTAAGATAGACAGAGTTGTTCGCTGCACTTACAGAAAGGCCAACAGTTCCGAGACCAAATATCACCCCAGTTGATCCTTTTGTCACATTAGCAACATTCCATGCTGCGCCTAGACCTTCCATGAGTGACATAATCAATCAGAAACCAAGAATTTATCAATGGAATTAAGAGTTATGAATTCATCGAAGCAAGGCAGCAACTAGAGTTTAGTGGCACTCTAATATTACTTTTAGATCAAGACTATACTCTAAGAAAATGCATGAAATGCCACTTTGATTCTAGACATATTATGTTTCAATACATGAAATGCCACATATAAGAACCATTCCCAACCCAAGCAAAATGTGAACTTCTAAGTTTAAGTTAAGCAATCATTATTTCAGGCATTCAATAAGCCCAACAACACATGAAGTCAGTATTTTGTATTAACAACTTCTGAAGAGGCAGCAGCTATGTATGAGCGTGAGAATCCATCAACCCAGTTAAATAGTTTCCAGTAAGTATCAGAACAAGAAAACTACAAATACAAGAAATAGAAAGCCTAAGATCATTATGAAACTATACTTACTTTTAAATCATGTGAAAGTTTTAAATTTTCTTCAATATCGCTTTTTCTTTTGGCCAACTCATTAGATGCAGCTGTGATGGCTTCATTTTGCTTGTCATTGACTACCTAATAAACAAAAAATATGTGAATTTGGGAATTGTAGTTCAACAAACTGCTGAAAGATAACCATAAATAGCAAAGACATCAATAGTGATTTACTGAGTGAAACATAATAGAATAGTGAAAGACACACATATGAGCTGAGTAACTTTACCTTTTTTCCCTGATCAGGCAGCATATTCAAAACTGAGCATAAATGAACTTTTAATTATTTAAACAAAAGCTGCATCAACCAGCCCCTTCTCTCGGGTATAATCCAAATCACCCGAACTCCCACTTCCACTTCAAAATCCCAGAAAAAAGGGAAAACCCCACTTGCACTAGAACTCCCACATCAAGAGGTAATGATCAAAATGTAAAGAAATATCCCTCAGAGCTAATAAATAAATAAGATAAAATATAAGCACATGAATCCAAAAATTGCAATTAACATGAGAAAAGCATGGATTGCATGTACAGAGGCAGCATCAACTTAATTTCACAAGTACATTTCAGCAGGGCAGCAGGTAGAATCAGGTCACATGAAACAGAAACAGCACAGCAATGATCACACCAACATCATTCAGCAAACAAGCAGTATTAAGCCATGTTGGATAAACAAGAACGGAGCAATTATCAGGCCTAGAATTCTCTAACCACAACCTAGCTACCTAACAGCATATATATCTATCTATCCTAACAAACATAATTAATCCGCAATCTAACTAAAAATAACAACAGAATTAATAAAAGAAAGTAAAGAAACAGAGCAAGAAGCAGGGATGAGGCAGGGACCTGGAATGTAGCAGAGACAGACTGGGAAATGGAAAGGGGAAGAAAAGCAGAAGTAGTGCCGCCCAGAGTTGGTGGTGGCCGGCTGAGCTCGCGGCGGAACGATGCAGGGCAGAGAGATTCAGCTTCTCTCTGTGGCAGTGACGAGAGCTGGGGGGGCAGAAGCGTTCGAAGGGAAGAGGAGAGGCGAGAAGAGAAGAGGGAAGGTAAGAATGGTGGTCAGCTTGCCGGACGGTGGGTCGCCGGACGGAGAGCACGGAGAGAGAGGAGCAGTGAGAGGGGGTGAGAAGAGGGAAGAAAAATAGGCAGAAAGGGAG
>NC_029780.3:5502655-5507582 GCF_000817695.3 Arachis duranensis | reverse complement strand
TTCGTTTAGTTTAGCCTTTCCTTCTTTTTTCTTCTTTTCTTTTTTTTTTTAAAGAGACAAAACGACGCAGTTTAGGGGTATTACTTTCAAACCAAAAATCCGCTAAAAAATCGGAAGGTTCTGTTGGTTTACTGGTTAACCGTCGGTTCGATCGGTTTTTATTGATTTTTTGTCAAGCGGTTTCTGACCTGATTCGAACCGGTTAGGTGATCGGATCTCATTTATTCTGGTTGAACCGGCCAGTCCGGTTCGGTTTTTTAGAACCATGGTTACGTTCCTCTAACCAACGACACCGTTTTGAGCAAATTTTAGAAAATCGGTCGGGTCCTGGTTCGGTTCGACTGGCCGGTTCTCGACCGATTCGACGGTCCAACGACGGTTTCTGAATCTTTCGATTTTGATATATGATCGATTCGTTTTTTATACCGGTTCACAGTTCGAACTGGTTTTCAGAATTTTGGTCCGGACCGCTTTTCCCCTCGGTTCACGATTTGACCGGTTCGACCAGTCGATTCGAACCGCTTTCAAAACTGCGTTTTTTCCTTATTCCAAAAATCCGGCCAGGTGACGGTTCGGTTCGACCGACCAGTTCGACGGTTCAATTGCGGTTTTTGAAATTGGGGGTTTTATCATTTGTCCGAGTTGTTTTTTGTAGCGGTTCAAGGTTTAACCAGTTCAATCGGCCGGTCCAAACCGATTTTCAGAAGATAGATTATAACCATTCTCTCCTGTTGTTTTTATTTTAAAATGCTTAATATATTTTAGTATCAAATTTTCAATTCAGCTTACATTGCAGAAGTGGTTCAAGGAATCTAAATGCTAGAGTGAAAATTAAGCTTCATCTAAATTCAACTAAAATCGAACGAAAGACAGAAACATTAATTTTCAACAAGAGTCCATAAAAAATATAGTGCATAATAATTTTTTAAGTAAAAGAGATGAAACTAACAAGTCTTAGTAGTTAATATAAACTAAACATGACTACATGACAATTACAATTATTTAATTTTTGTTTGACTCATTTTGTTTATACTTATTGTAATTCCTAGTAGCAGATTCAATGACATTACGCAGCATCAAGTTGTGGGGCCTTAGAATCAAATCCAACGCAAGTCGCATCCTTGTACCATCATTAACCTGAAAAATATAAATATTTTAGGTTACCAACAAAACCATACACATTAGCAATTGAAGTACTATTTTTTTCAGCAAAAGAAAATTACATTTATTGTATAACTATATGTCTTCCTATAGTTTGTCATCCAGGTTGCCATCCATACCCCACAATCATTACTGTGTTAAATAAGACGCGGTTAGCTTATGCAGATAAAAATTTAAAAGAGGAAAACACAAATACAGATATTCCTTACGAGCCAGGAGCTTGTTCTCCTATTTCTAGTATATCCACAAATGCAAAATCAAGTATCCTTGGCTTGAACGGAGTGTTGTATTTATAGAACGAGTCATACTTGAGCATATCTTCCAGATATTTTGCCTATTTATATAGGAAAAAAATTAAATAAAGGACGATATTTGAAACCTAAAAAAATGTCATAAAAGTGAAAATGGGAAAAGTTAATTTACCAGCTTTACTATACTCGATCTCTTTTGCTCTTTATCTGTAGCAATCGGTAGGGAGTCTAGCAGAATTGTTTGATGATTGCACAAATAAAAAATAACCAGATACCAATGTGTGTTGTTCTCGTTGACAAGTAAAAAAATCCAGCACAAACTTTCACGTATTAGAATAGAACTAGATACAAATTTTTTTTAAATAAAAGGTATAGATCAGTTCATAAAGATAAATGCCAAAGTGTATAGGTAGTTGGTGATATGTTATGCTTTCTTATTCAATGACTACTTATTATGTTGATACCTCAACTTGGAAACAACACTAGATCCCGTTTATGGCTTGCTCAGCAAGAAGAATCTGTTGCTAAGAGAGCTCTTTTACAATAGATGAACGCAACGCTGCCTAAGATTAAACCGAAAAGGTCATCTTGCAAGGTTCAGGTTCATGTTCAGTTAGCATAATACCACAGAATGATCAACATTTTATATCTCAACATTTTTTTGAAATTGATAATCCTTTATCTCCTGACATTTTTAAATTAGAATCTGAGGTGTTAAGTGATCATGTTAACCCTCAAAGTCAAAATTTAATATTTAGATATTTCTTTTTTCTATTTAACTTTTGAGTTTGTATTTTGATAAGATCATATGAATTTGGTTGATGATTTTTTGTGTAGTGTTTTAAATTTGGAAGATATTTTAAGATGTTTATTTATAATTTATTTATTATTTTATTCTATAGCAATTTTTTCGGTTGAATCATCGGTTGGACCGGTTAGATCAATAAACCAATAAACCAGTAACTAGAGCAATTTGATGATCGGTCCGATTTTTAGAACCTTATTTACAAGTATAAAATAACAATTGTTAGACCAGCCCTATGCCAGTAATTAACAGTTGTTAGACCAGCCCGGCTTTTGGAGTGTTACCGGTTCAAATTTCAAAACGAAAGGCCTCCAAACGCCGTCGTTTTTATTTCTTCATTAAAAAAAAAAAAACAGATTCAGAAATCAAAACCCCTCTTCGATAGATACCCTTTGGCCCTTTCTCCCTCTGAAAACTTGGAAAGAAGTATAGAACTCAAAAACCCAACCCTAAACCCTAAACCCTGAGCGTTCGGTTAGAGAAAATTTGGCATTCATGTCAATCCTTGATGCCCGCCCGGTAAATTGTTGTACTATTTGTTATGATTCATTTGGCTCTTGGTGTGGCTAGGACATGTTGCTCAGTCATTGAACTTCCTATGCACTTTACCAGATTGAATCCGCACTTCCAACCTTGGCAAGGCCGATTATGTCTTTAGATCAAAATGAAGATGCTATTGTGGGATCTCTCAAGCAGAGCCTGGTTAGTTGCTGTTTTTGGTCCTGTTATGGTTATTTTATGATTGTGTATTATGATTTTCAAAGAATAAGATTCACTACCAGTTCTTGAATCAATAATTTATATGACTGTTATTTTTCTCTTAGAATTTTCTGGTATATGTGACAAATTTTTTGCTATATTGGCAATTTCAGTAATATTTTTGTTTTACAGTCCTTCAGTTCATCCTATCTGTGTCATATTGTGGGACAATGGAGTATTGATTAGAGTTAGCAGTAGGAAAAGGGATTTCAGTTTACAAAAGGAATATTAGTAATACATGTTCTAATTGTTTCATAGGGTTATAATTTTAAAAAATGACTACAACATTGGCATTAGATGTGTTTATAATTCTTATCAAATTTTGTGCTCGCTATTTCAGAGGCAAGTAGAAACTCTTGGAGCCCAAAGGGCTGGTCTTGAAGACATGCTTAAAGAGATGAAAAGAAAGGTACACCTGATTAGGATGCTTCTTGTGGAATTTTTTCCATCCTATGTAATCCGTGATTCATGAATCTATAACATGTACTATTTATCTTTGCTTGTATTTCTAAAAATATCTTCAGGATGATATATTACCAAAGTTGATGACATCCACTGGCTCTCATGAGGATCTCTTTAAGAAGGAAATAGCAAAATATGACCATATTTGTGAAGAAATAGCTCAAATATTGAGGCACAGGAGCAACTGTTGATGCAGATCCAGGTATTGCATTATGTGCGCTCGCTTAAAAAGAATTGATGCATATTAGAACTTCTGAAGAGAAATATTTCCCAAACTGTCTTGGTGGATTTTTTTTTAGAACAAAATTTTCTGGGGTTCCTTTTTTACTTACTACATTGATTATTGTGAGCAAGCAACAATCTTCAATCATGTGATTCTAACAACCGTTTGCTTTTGTTTACAGGCTCAGAATGATGAATTCTCGGCTCTCTTCAATCTTGAAGACTACAAAGGTATATCGTATTTGGTTGTTCTCCTCAATATTGAATCTGATTTTAATGTACACAAAACTGAATATTAACCAGCAACAGAAAATTGTTTAAACTGATGCATTAATTAATGGACCTTCTTTTCTATTTCAGTGGTAATAGTTGAACTGGCTCTTATTATTTCATACAGAATGCTACCCTTTCTAAATTTTTTTATCTTAATTTTTAAGGTTAAATAGGCATATTTTGAAGGATAGCAAAGCCATCCTTCTTTTTCGGGTATTGATATCAAAGTCATCTTTATCCAATTAGTTTTCCTTTTGGATTAACAAATTAATTGAGAAGACAAAAAGATGGAAGGAGATTCAGTGAAGTTAATAGGATTTTGGGGCAGTCCAGCTGTTCTAAGAGTGAAGTGGGCACTAGCAGTTAAAGGAATAGAGTGCCAATATGTGGAAGAAGATCTCAGCAACAAGAGTGACATGCTCCTTAAATACAACCCTGTCTACAAAAAGGTACCTGTTCTTGTGCACCAGGGTAAGCCCCTTGCTGAATCACTGCTCATTCTTGATTATATTGACGAGACTTGGAAGCAAAACCCTCCGCCTTTTTCTTGAGAATTTAGTTCATTATGCTTCTATTATGTATCATATATTACTATCTAATTGAAATATACTTATATTATGTATCATATATTACTATTTAATTTAATAATCAAATGTGTCACATGACACTCTTATTAAAATTGAGAGAAAATATTTTTTTTTCAAAATTAATAAACTCCTTTCCTAAATTCTCTCATCTATATCTCTCCATTTTTCTATTTCTCTCTACTATTTTTACTCTATATATAATTATATTTTATATTAGTAATTTGACAAATCAAAATATGTCATCCGATATTTTTTTATAATTAAAATGTTTTAAATGTAAAAGTATACATATTAAATTATTTTAAATTTTAGATAAGGAATGTTAAAATTAATTATTAATAAAAAATTAGATTTTTTTCATATAAAAATAATAATTAAAAATCTTATTATTTAATTTTTTATCTGCA
>NC_029780.3:5497196-5501878 GCF_000817695.3 Arachis duranensis | reverse complement strand
AACTTTAAATCCTAACCCTATAACGGCGAAGAAGTAAATGACTAGAATTTAGGATTCTCAAAATTAATATTATATAATAATTGTATTTTAATCATTTTCTATAATAAGGATGTTGTAGTCATTTTTTATAAAAAAAATAATATTAATTTAGATCAATTCAAGATTTGATTCACTATTTTTCGGTCAAATTAATTTATTTGACTTAATTTTGACAAAAATAATATAATTTAAATGATTATATGTATTAAATTTTAATTACTAAAAAATATCTTTAAAAAAAGGATAGGAACATCCTAATTAGTTAAATTTTAAAATTTTAAAATACGTACGGAACGTTTCCGTGTTAGTATATAAGAGTGAACATGAATGTTAAATCTTAAAAAAATTCCTTTTCCTTTCTTCATCTTCAAGAAATTTCATTTTCTTTCTTCAGCTTCTTCAAAAAAGAAAGAAAGAAAGGAAGAAATATTTTCTTGGAGAAACTACTATAGTGCACCCAATGAGCTTGGAGACGAGCATTAGCGTCGGGATATTCACTATGAGCGTCTCCGTTCCCATGGAGGTTGGAGGCACATATGGGATGACTAGTGCCTACATATCTGGTCTAATAAGTGCTTTCATGATCTATAGATTGATTGTGTGGAGGGGTGGGGGAACACTGAAATGGCGCGTTATCTTCGCGGAGGGGCTAAGGGAGTGGCTCTTATCACTATACGCCCGCACCACTTCTTCTTCGCCCGAGGGTGACTGTGCTGATAATCAGAGAAAAGAAGGTAATAATAATGGCCGTAGAAGACGGAGGAGGAACCGCCGCCGTGGTGGACGATGAACACCAAAGGACGAAAAGCGATGAAGCCTTAGCGTTCAGCCAAGGCTGAGCACACAGCATTCTTGTTTTCCTATCTTTCGTTTTCTTTAATTTTCATTTTGTCATGACTTCGAGCCAGGTAGAAGCACCAGAAAGAGGTATTGTGCTAGCTTCCCTTCGAGTCGTATTGGCCATTACAATTCTCTCTTTTTTTTTTAAATTTCTTGATGCATGCATGGAGTTTGTTCATATTATAACTTTCGTTTTCTTTTCATTTTCTCAGTCATTTTCTCCACATCTTCTACTTCTTCATCATCAAGAGGAAACATCTTCGAGAGGAGGACGTGCATGTGTTCCCCTATCATTATTATGCTAGCTTTCCCTTCGAGTGTTATTGGCCATTACAATTCCCTCTTTTTTTAAAAAAAAATTTCTTGATGCATCTATGAACTTTTATTAGGAATGCAAGGCATTAGTTTCTTCATATCATACTTTTCGTTTTCTTTTCATTTTGTCATAGTCATTTTCTCCACATCTTCCACTTCATCATCAAGAGAAAATATCATCTTCGAGAGGAGGACGTGCATGTGTTCCCTGCGATGTGCTTCCCTTCGAGTGGCATTGGCATTTTTTTTCTTTTTTATGTATATGGATGAACGTTTATTAGGAAGAGGTATATAGTTTGTTCATATTATAAACAAGAATGAATAGATTATTAGTTTTATTTGTAGAAATCAAGAGTTGAACGTGTCACATTTATTTCGGATATATTATGATTATAATTTTGGATTTCATGTCCCACATTTTTTTTACTTATGGAAAGTTCAATTAGTATTTTAAATACATGATCTGTAAAAACAGTGATAGATACAGAATTATGTATCTATATAGTATTTTAAATACATGAACTGTTTTTACAGATCATGTATTTAAAATACCAATTAAACTTTCCATAAGTAAAAAAAATGTGGGACATGAAATCCAAAATTATAATCATAATATATCCAAAATAAATGTGGCACGTTCAACTCTTGATTTCTACAAATAAAACTAATAATCTATTCATTCTTGTTTATAATATGAAAAAACTATATACCTCTTCCTAATAAACATTCATCCATATAAATAAAAAAAGAAAAAAAAAATGCCAATGCTACTCGAAGGGAAGCACATTGCAGGAAACACATGCACGTCCTCCTCTCGAAGATGATATTTCCTCTTGATGATGAAGTGGAAGATGTGGAGAAAATGACTATGACAAAATGAAAAGAAAACAAAAATTATGATATGAAGAAACTAATGCCTTGCATTCCTAATAAAAGTTCATGGATGCATCAAGAAATTTTTTTTTAAAAAAAAAGAGGGAATTGTAATGGCCAATACCACTCGAAGGGAAGCTAGCATAATAATGATAGGGGAACACATGCACGTCCTCCTCTCGAAGATGTTTCCTTTTGATGATGAAGAAGTGGAAGATGTGGAGAAAATGACTGACAAAATGAAAAGAAAACGAAAGTTATAATATGAACAAACTCCATGCATGCATCAAGAAATTAAAAAAAAAAGAGAGAGAATTGTAATGGCCAATACGATTCGAAGAGAAGCTAGCACAATACCTCTTTCTGGTGTTTCTACCTGGCTCGAAGACATGACAAAATGAAAATTAAAGAAAACGAAAGATAGAAAAACAAGAATGCTGCGTGCTCAGCCTTGGCTGAACGCTAAGGCTTCATCGCTTTTCGTCCTTTGGTGTTCATCGTCCACCATGGCAGCGGTTCCTCCTCCGTCTTCTACGGCCATTATTATTACCTTCTTTTCTCTGATTATCAGCACAGTCACTCTCGGGCGAAGAAGAAGTGGTGCGGGCGTATAGTGATAAGAGCCACTCCCTTAGCCCCTCCTCTGGGAAGATAACGCGCCATTCCAGTGTTCCCCCACCCCTCCACACAATCAATCTATAGATCATGAAAGCACTTATTAGACCAGATATGTAGGCACTAGTCATCCCATATGTGCCTCCAACTTCCATGGGAACGGAGACGCTCATAGTGAATATCCCGACGCTAATGCTCGTCTCCAAGCTCATTGGGTGCACTATAGTAGTTTCTCCAAGAAAATATTTCTTCCTTTCTTTCTTTCTTTTTTGAAGAAGCTGAAGAAAGAAAATGAAATTTCTTGAAGATGAAGAAAGGAAAAGGAATTTTTTTAAGATTTAACATTCATGTTCACTCTTATATACTAACACATAAACGTTTCCGTACGTATTTTAAAATTTTAAAAATTAACTAATTAGGATGTTCCTATCCTTTTTTTAAAGATATTTTTTAGTAATTAAAATTTAATACATATAATCATTTAAATTATATTATTTTTGTCAAAATTAGGTCAAATAAATTAATTTGACCGAAAAATAGTGAATTAAATTTTGAATTTGTCTAAATTAATATTATTTTTTATAAAAAATGACTACAATACCCCTATTATATAAAATAACTAAAATACTCTTATTATATATATGATAGATAGGTCCCTGACTTTTTAAATTTTTGACAAATACATCCCTAACCAAATTTAAATACAAAAAAGTCCCTGACTTTAACAAACGGATGACAATTTAATCCTTCTGTCTATTTGCCTCTCATATACCAAACGGAACTGGCTGACGTGGCTGAAATGGTATCCAGGTGTCCGTTACGGTGCCACGCTTGAAGCTGAATAAAATTCCAAGGACAAATATGTCATTGAAGTCATTTTGCAAATAAAGTTCAAAGGACAAATAGGTCCTTGAGAATTTAGTTCATTATGCTTCTCTTATGAGAATTTAGTTTATAAAATTATGCTTGTATTTTGAAATCTAGTTAACTTGTTGTATTCTGTAATTTAAATTATTTGTATTAAAATTAAAATTAGAGTTGTTCTATTTCTACTTTTTTTTCTTAAATTGCATTAGTTCAGTTTTAGTGCATTTGTATATATTAGAATTCGTTAAATTGCATTAGTTCAGTTTTCATTATACCAATGGCATTAGTTAGTATCAGTTCATTTATGCATCAAGTTAGCATTAGTTCATTTGTGCATCATTCATGTATTAAGTTAGCATTAGTGCATTTGTGTATTATATTAGAACTAGTATTTTTATCCATAATAACATTACGAGAATAATTTTTTTAAAAATTATAGTTCAATTTGTTCTGACCGTATAAATTATGCATGATACAAAAGATTTATAAAATCAAACTACTTTTGCAAAAAAGTCGTAAGTTGACAAAAGTCTCTGTCTAAGAAGACCAAGATATATGCAGATAAAAAATTAAATAATAAGATTTTTAATTATTATTTTTATATGAAAAAAAATCTAATTTTTTATTAATAATTAATTTTAACATTCGTTATCTAAAATTACTAATATAAAATATAATTATATATAGAGTAAAAATAGTAGAGAGAAATAGAAAAATGGAATTATATAGATGAGAGAATTTAGGAAAGGAGTTTATTAATTTTGAAAAAAAAAAATATAAACGTTTCCGTACGTATTTTAAAATTTTAAAAATTAACTAATTAGGATGTTCCTATCCTTTTTTTAAAGATATTTTTTAGTAATTAAAATTTAATACATATAATCATTTAAATTATATTATTTTTGTCAAAATTAGGTCAAATAAATTAATTTGACCGAAAAATAGTGAATTAAATTTTGAATTTGTCTAAATTAATATTATTTTTTATAAAAAATGACTACAATACCCCTATTATATAAAATAACTAAAATACTCTTATTATATATATTCATTTTGAGAATTCTAAATTCTAACCCTTTTATTCTCTATCGTTATAGGGTTAGAATTTAAAGTTTTCAATATATATATATATA
>NC_029780.3:5491993-5493476 GCF_000817695.3 Arachis duranensis | reverse complement strand
AAGTATGACTCGTTCTATAAATACAACACTCCGTTCAGGCCAAGGATACTTGATTTTGAATTTGTGGAAATGCTAGAAACAGGAGAACAAGCTCCTGGCTTGTAAAGAATATCTGTATTTGTGTTTTTCTCTTTTAAATTTTTATCTGCATAAGCTAACCGCGTCTTATTTAACACAGTAATGATTGTGGGGTATGGATGGCAACCTGGATGACAAACTATAGGAAGATATATAGTTATACAATAAATGTAATTTTCTTTTGCTGAAAAAAAATAGTACTTCAATTGCTAATGTGTATGGTTTTGTTGGTAACCTAAAATATTTATATTTTTCAGGTTAATGATGGTAAAAGGATGTGACTTGCATTGGATTTGATTCTAAGGCCCCACAACTTGATGCGGCATAATATCATTGACTCTGCTACCAAGAATTACAATAAGTATAAACAAAAGGAGTCAAACAAAAATTAAATAATCATAATTGTCATGTAGTCATGTTTAATTTATATTAACTACTAAGACTTGTTAGTTTCATCTCTTTTACTTAAAAAATTATTATGGACTATATTTTTTATGGACTCTTGTTGAAAATTAATGTTTCTGTCTTTCGTTCGATTTTAGTTGAATTTAGATGAAGCTTAATTTTCACTCTAGCATTTAGACTCCTTGAACCACTTCTGTATTGTAAGCTGAATTAAAAATTTGATACTAAAATATATTAAGCATTTTAAAATAAAAACAACAGGAGAGAATGGTTATAATCTATCTTCTGAAAATCGGTTTGGACAGGCCGGTTGAACTGGTTGAACCTTGAACCGCTACAAAAAACAACTCGGACAAATGTTAAAACCCCCAATTTCAAAAACCGCAATTGAACCGTCGAACTGGCCACGAATTGGTCGGTCGAACCGAACCGTCACTTGGCCAGATTTTTGGAATAAGGAAAAAACGCAGTTTTGAAAATGGTTCGAATCGACTGGTCGAACCGGTCAAATCGTGAACCGAGGGGAAAAGCGGTCCGGACCAAAATTTTGAAAACCAGTTCGAACTGTGAACCGGTATAAAAAACGAATCGATCATATATCAAAACCGAAAGATTCAGAAACCGTCGTTGGACCGTCGAATCGGTCGAGAACCGGCCAGTCGAACCGAACCAGGACCCGACCGATTTTCTAAAATTTGCTCAAAACGGTGTCGTTGGTTAGAGGAACGTAACCATGGTTCTAAAAAACCGAACCGGACTGGCCGGTTCTACCAGAATAAACGAGATCCGGTCACCTAACCAGTTCGAATAAGGTCAGAAACCGCTTGACAAAAAATCAATAAAAACCGATCGAACCGATGGTTAACCAGTAAACCGACAGAACCTTCCGATTTTTTAGCGGATTTTTGGTTTGAAAGTAATACCCCTAAACTGCGTCGTTTTGTCTCTTTAAAAAAAAAAAGAAAAGAAGAAAAAAGAAGGAAAGGCTAAACTAAACGAA
>NC_029780.3:5484846-5490454 GCF_000817695.3 Arachis duranensis | reverse complement strand
GTTCGAGCTGCTTAGCCCTCTGTTCAGTCTTCTACGCCGCGTGTTCGAGCCTCTGTTCAGCCTCTGTTCCGCGGCCTTTCAGCCACCGTTCCGCCATTGTCTGCCTCCATTCAGCCATCTCCGTCGCGATTTAAAGCTCCTCCATTTCCCTGTACTGTTTGAATTTCAGAACTGCTCCATCCTAAGGGTGATTTTTTTTCCTTCGTCTTGTTCTTTCTTGTATTAATTATTCAGTTATTGTTTTTTTTTATTGTTGTTTTCATGGTTAGTATGTTTTCTAGTGCTTATTTTGTTGTTAGTTTGCTGTAGTTTAAAATGTTAATTCTTCTTGTTATTTTGATTTTCAGTTTTAACTGATCTTATTAACTTGTTAATTTGATAAATTATTGTTTTGGTGTTGTTCTCTACCTTTTGATTATTATATTGTGTTTTGTTGTGGTTGATTTAATAAATTGTTCATTGAGTGGAAGATGAAAACTTGCCATGGTAAAATTGCTCCTGCCATGTTAAAACTGCTCCTATTGGTTTAGTATGGCTCAATCCATGCTTCCAAAGAGATTCTACCACCATGCTTGGACCTTCTCTCTGAGGTTGGTCCTGTGATGATTAAGGATGTAAATCTTGTGACCCACTTTAGGAATTAACTTTTTAGTTTCTTTTTTAAATTGGGTATCGAAATTTTGTTTGTTGATCCTAGTAATTTTGTTTGTTGATGTGTGAATATATTCTTTCATATTCCTCACTAAGTCGTAGTGCTCTGTATGCCTTTGATCCCATAGCCTTTGTATTGTTGCATATTGGTAGATAGAAGGTATCAAATTTTGTGACATATCTATTATGTTGCTTATCTAGAAAATTGGTCGCTTTATTATATTCCCTAGAAACAATACAACTATACAACTACTAAATCTATAAACCAGCCAACATATTTAAGGATATCCTTCAGTGGTGCCATTGTGAGAATGGTTGAATTCTTGTCTTCTCTCTCTGGAAAACTTTATTATAATTTTTTTAAGTTTTAAAAACTGTTTTAACATTCTTATGCACTAATAAGCTCATAACTCATTTTACTCACAACTGTTCTTACTGGTTCTCTCTATTATGTGGCTACCTCGCCCAAAGGTCCTCTTCTTATTGCCCTTCAACATGTTTTCCCTTTGTATTGACTTATTTTGTTTTTAAGCTTGCTTAACGATCTCTTGCTTATTTGTTTACTTCTTTCAGATCCCACTTATGTTGTGGCACCTGTTTTGCAATCTCACTCGGGCTGTCAAGATTTGAAAAAGCTGTTTGAAGGTTCAATTACTTATCCCTATTGCAAAGCATTAGAATCAGTTCATAGATTCATAGATTGAACAAAGTTTCATTTGGTTCAGAAAGTGGTGAAATAAAGTCATAAAGTTATAAAGTTTCTCTATGATATAATATCTACTAGTCATTGATTAAGCAGTTTCTACTTATTATATCTGTTTCATGAGTCTAATTGCACTGTCTGCTTTCGGTTTGCAGCATGGTATGAGAAGCGCCAAATGAAAAAGATATATTCCCCTCTTCTTGAAGGACTTCTTGCCCTCTACTTGGGTTTTGAATGGATTCAAGTAATCTTCTTAGCTTTACATTTTATATAATCTTCTGAAAATATTTTTCGGTTTTGTGTAATAGTTTCAAGGATAAACTAATTGGCAATGGTTATGTGACAGACAAATAACATTCTAGCTCCCATTATCACACATGGCATATACTCAACGGTTATATTGGGACATGGCCTTTGGAAAATTCATGACCACCGGCGTAGACTACGGCAAAGAATCCAACAGCTCAAATCAGAAGAAAGATATTCCAAGTAGATTTTAAAATACCATCCATAGCTGACACAGCTTGATGAAAAGTTGTATATGTATTAGAGTTGTTAATCTTGTAAAGGAAAGTTGTATAATTATGTTAGTTGAGATCTCTTACATACAGAATAAGCAAGTTCTGATTACAAAATTTTCCAATTATGAATGTTTTCCAGTAAAATGGGGGAAAATGTTTGGTGAAACAAATAGCACATTTACTGTTCCATTTAAATTATCCATGGAACATTTTATTTGAACCACTAGCTATCCTTTATCTAATAATTGTAGATAGCTAAAAAGATTGCTCAACATTACCCAAGTCATAAGTATATTATGTAATCGGAAATATATGGGGGTCACAGATCGGTCCTACACTCACAAATCAGTACACTGTCTTTGCAATCCAGCATCATATTTTTGTTCCTTTCTTGACAATCTACACAATTGATTTATAAGTCTAATGCTCAGGCTGCAATAGCATAACCTCCCCGAAAACATGATTTTCTAACATATAACTTCTCATCAACACATTTTAAAAAATTCCCTAACAAGAGAATGATCTAGGTTGTACAAGCAACAATCACCGCTTAACTACAAGATGGTTTGCAACATGCACATGTCCAAGGTCCAAATCTTCAATTCTTCAGAGCACCAACAATAACAACTCGAATTTAGCTGCACAGTAATTTAAACATCTCTGTTTAGTAGAGAAAAAATGAGGGATGCTAGTTAACCATAGGTCAGAGCAGATAAGACAAAAATGAACTACAAGATGCTAATACAAATCCAAGTTAAAGATTTAATAAATTAGTTGCAACTAGTGACCATACAAAAAAATGGATTTCTTCATAAAAAATTTAGCCCACAGATTCTACAATAACCAGTGAACTGGCTGAAAGTAATGTTAACATGTCAGCAAAAAATAAAGGTTCCTGAAAATGCAGATAGAAAAAAGCAGAGGCACATAATTCAATGGATATGACCGTATAATTAAAGAACAGATTGGTCACAGAGAACACCAGGTGACATCCCCACTTCTAACTAGTGGTTAATACTTTATAGATTGAATAGAATGTACTCGGATAATAATATTAAGGTATATAGAATGAATAGAATGTACTACTCGTATAATAATATTAATACCAAATTATTCAGCTCATGTAAAAGTATCCAACCAAAATGAGATAAACAAAACATACGATACATACAATCTGTATCATGTTTTAATTTAACGAAAGTATAGAGAACCACCTTTTAGTTAGCCAACATTAGTGTTTAGGTTTATAATTTAGGATTTAAGGTTAAAGATTTACGAGTTAGCGTCTAGATTTTAAGATAAACAAAATAATTTTAAAAAAGTTGGCTGATGTTGGCCCAAAAAAGTTGGTTACCTAGTATCACTCTTTAATTTATATTCCAAATATGTATTCTAAGGGGTCAATCAGTTAATTCAGCTTCAATAATTTCTATTATTTGATTAATGAAATGCATTTTTCTATAAAAAAGAATATGATTAAGAACGAGAGAAAATAATAAAAGGAAATGGATGGTAAGAGATCCTCTATGGAAGATCATGGGAAAAAAAAGGAGAGGGAGAGAGGGGGATTTAAAGTGCTTTCTATGACGTGTAGCTTACAAATCTCAACATGTTTAAGTGGGAAAGTCCTCTAAAAAGAACATTAGCTTTATACCAAATAGATGTGACAAATTTAATCACATCCTACAAAACATGCTTGTTCTGAAAATCTGTTTTATGCAAGGCAATGAAATATATTCGACAGAAAACGGGAACATATGTGACAGAAGTATACTAAGTTATTCTAATTATCTTCCCTCTCCCCCTCCCTCTCCCTCTCCTCTTTTGATTCTGTTATTTGTCATCCACAGAGAGACAAAAATATTAACCAAGTAAATTTTATTCCGTTATTTATTAGCAAAATACCATTGACTAGCATTGAAATGCCCAAAATAAAGCTAAACAGTTGTGCTGACTACAATCCTGCATGAAAACCACAGAATGAATCCAAACTTGAGCTCAACTATGAAAAGTGAGAGACAGTGTATTTCATTTTGGGGGAGAACAAAAGCATCTATAGATAGTTTATTCATAGTAAAGTCATCCATAGATAGTTCAAATTAGCTACATTATTATTTAAATAAACCAAAATTGTTTGACAATGAAGGCTACCTAATTCAATTAGCAGGATTCACAGTCAAATCACAAACACAAAGGAAGAAAATCCATAGAAATTCCCTATAAATAAACCCACATATAAAAAGGTACAAGTGAAAGACAAAAGGTTTATCACAAAACTCATGTAAGTTGCTGCTACCATTATACTAATAAACTTTATACCAACTAACTGATTTCCTTTTGTTACTCAATCATAAACTAACAAAATGATTTATTAGGATTATACCCTATATCCAAAAGTAAACTCATAAACTGTTTGAGTATGACTATGATATGCCAAATACTGTCTTCTTTGTCTGCAGCTAATTGCTTCTAGTGATAGCATTCTAACATATCTACAAATCATAATACCAAAATACATGATGAACAATTTCATTTTTATTTCAAAACTGCAAATTCCCATCGTATCTTAATTTCATGAACTTCCATGACCACTCTTCATCCATCAAGACATCGCAATCTTAGACAAAAACAAAAAGAAAAATATAATCCTACACAAATTATGCTAGATAACCATAAGACACAAGCTATATTAGTTATCAGAAACAAATCAAAATAGAAGAAAAAAAAAAGAAATTACCTAGTTTATTACCACTACTGTTGTTGCTGGTTTTGTGGGTTCGGTGGAGAAGGCATGCCTGGGCGAGGAGGTTCGAACACCGGAACGCCGCTGCCAGGTGGAGGAGGCATCCCAGGATGAGGCGGAGACGGGGCGGGAATCCCCGGCCTTGGCGGAGCAGGAGGCCCTCTCACCATCTGACCAGGTGGTGGAGGACCCATAGGCTGTTGCCCAAACTGTGGCGGAACAGGGAAAGGCTGGGAGGCCCACCACTGGGCCTGGGTGGTGCAAATTGCCCAGGCGGCATCGGAGGTGGCGGGCCTCGTGCCATTGGCGGTGAACCCTGACCAGGAGAGACAGATGAGAGAGATCGATGAGCAGACAGAGACAGAGAGAGAGGATAGGAAGAGGAGAGAAGACGAGGAACACTGAAACCTTCGTAGCTGAACGAGAAGGTTTCCGAAGGCAGATGAAGAATAATTTTGATTTTTTATTTTTTTAATATGTTTAACATAGATGAAAAGAATAATTTTAATTTTTTGTTTTTTTAATGTGTTTTTGTTTTGTTGTTTCAATTATTTGAAATTATAAAATTAGGATTAATTGAATTTTAAAATTTGATTAATTTAAAAGGGTATTTTTGTCTAATCAAATAAAGGAAAGATGTTTAAGTCTTTTTATAAAATTAAATAAATAAATATTTTTTATTTTTATTTAATTAAAAGGGTCTTTTAGTAAAAGTGGTGATATACTATATATTTAAAAAAGAAAAACTTAAATATTGACGTGGAAAATAAATTCCACATGTTTTATTATTATTTGTCCATATTTTAAACGTATCGGTACGTATAAATTTATTATCGTACCGTAGCAATCAGCAACTAATAATAATTTGAGTGTACTTGTCTTTTTTGTGGTCCTATTTATGTTAACAAAAAGAAATCTAGCTAGTTATCTTTATGGAATTATTGATAGTCATAATTTTTCAAACAAACATGTTTACAAGGTACCATTTTT
>NC_029780.3:5465443-5484794 GCF_000817695.3 Arachis duranensis | reverse complement strand
CCAGATTGCCTTTCAATTATTAGTGAAGGCATTGATTAATTTGGATCCAAGTAAAGAGATGGAGCTTATAAGGAAATATTTTCAAGAATTCATCTCTGGCATTATGTCTTTACCCATAAACCTACCAGGAACTCAACTTCATCAATCTTTACAAGTAAGCCCATCCGTTTGTGGTTGCTTTCTCAAGTTATTACACACAATACTACTGTTTAATTTGTTATATATTACCCATCTTATGTTATATATATATATATATTAAATTTTAGTATGACTATATTACGGTGACTACAGTGATTATATAAGTATTGTTAAATTAAAGCCACATTTTTTTTTATATATTTTGATAACACTTTTTTTAAGCAATATTTTTTAAAAAAATGTTGTTTAATAATAAAAAATATTATTTTAATTTTAGCAATACTTTTGAAATACTGAATAAAAATGCATCATATATAATATATCCTCTAATAATGTCAAAGAAAATCCGGGTAATAGTGATTCATTTTTGTCTTCAGGCAAAAAAGAAAATGGTGAAATTAGTGCTAAGAATAATCCAAGAAAGAAGAAAGAGTGGCATCACCAAAGTTCCAAAGGATGTATTAGATGTGCTTCTTAATGATTCAAGTGAGGAATTAACAGATGATTTGATAGCACATAACATTATTGATATGATGATTCCTGGAGAGGACTCAGTGCCACTTCTTATCACATTAGCTATCAAGTATTTATCTGAATATCCTGCTGCTTTGCAACAATTAACGGTTTGACTCTTAATTAAATGACAACAAATCATAATTAGCATTGCTCAATTTAAATTAAAGTATACTCATCACTCATGATCATAAAAGTTAGTGTAGTTTAAATACTTATTAAATATAAAATTAGAAAAAAATGAATTAAAAGATAAAAATGTTACTCGTACACTAAAATCAGCTACTAAAATCAGTTAACAATGTATTTATATATAAATACATGTGTGATATAATTTATTTTCGATATGTATTTTATATTCTAACATGTATTTTATACTGTTTGCTGACTTTAGTGACTAATTTTAGCATACACCTAACATGGTTGTTAAAAAAATAATGTATAGATTCTTTTACTATACTAGTTTGTTAAAACACTTATTATAAGAAACAGTTTTTTGAATAATGTCTTGGTATGATTTTCTTACGATTTTCAGGAGGAAAATATGAAGCTTAAGAAACAGAAATATCATCTTGGGGAGACCTTGTGTTGGAGCGATTACTTATCATTGCCATTTACTCAATTGGTAAGGCAAAAATGGCTACTCATAAAGAGAAAAAAAAAGGTTTAATTATTCTATTCGTCTCTATAGTTTTACCAAATTTTTAATTAAGTCCTTATATATTTTTTTCAATAAGATCTTTACACTACTTTTAATTTTGTAATTAGGTTCTTTTTATATAAAAAATATTAAAATTAATAGAATATTTTTTTAAAATACATGCGGTCAAAGATATAGTTAAGTTTTTAATTATAGATACCTTTAATTTGCAAAAAAATATTCAGTTAACTCTAATATTTTTTACACTAAGAATGACCTAATTATAAAATAAAAAATAGTGTAGGAACTTAATTGAAAGAAAAAAAAATTATAGAGACCTAATTAAAAATTTTGTAAAATTATAGAGACCAATAGAGTAATTAAATAAAAAAAATTAGTCCACAATTTTTAACTAATTATTATTATGTGTTCTACTTATATAGGTTATCACAGAAACTTTGAGAATGGGAAATATTATAATTGGTGCTATGAGAAAGGCAACAAAAGATGTTAAAATAAAAGGGTACTTAATACCAAAAGGGTGGTGTGTTCTTGCAAATTTTAGATCAGTTCATCTAGATGAAAAAAACTTTAACATCCCATATCAATTCAATCCATGAAGGTGGCAAGTAAGGGAAGCCCTCTACTCTCTGCTTATTTGTATAATTTTCTTTGCTTTTATCTTGTGTTATTTTTTTAAGCTTTTAAATGATACATTGAAGAAATTTCAGGACAAAGAGTTAAACAATTGTAATTTCACACCTTTTGGAGGTGGACAAAGACTCTGTCCTGGACTTGAATTAGCTAGGCTTGAAGCTTCTATATTTCTACACCACTTTGTTACTCAGTTCAGGTAACAACAATAATTTAAAGAGTTTAATATACTCCATTTATTTACAGATAAATTACATCAAAACCTCCGGGATTTGTGAAGTTCATTATTTATTTATTTATTTTGCCAAAAATGACAGTGAAATTAAGTAAACATCAATTTTTATTAGAAGACGCTAGTATTATGTTTATCATGGTGTTTAGTGTTATATTTTACAAACGTGAAGAATATTTAAGAAAAGTTACCATATATTTTTAGAAAGAGACAGGAGTCAAGTTGAGTTTTAGGTCTAAATATCCTTTACTCCAGATTTTTGAAACTTCTACTTAACTAAAAAATAAGTAGGTAGATGCTAGCGTTGAGTGATATTATGGACAAAAAAGATTGGCATTCAATGAAGGCTAAAACATTTAAATATTGTTAGTGATCTTAAAATTTAATTTGACATGCAGATGGTATGCTGAAGATACAATAGTGAACTTCCCCACAGTAAGAATGAAAAGGAAGATGCCTATCTTTGTGAAGAGAGTAGAATCTTGAGCAGTGTTGAGCTGCCCCAAAAACTCAAAATGTACCAACCATGGAAAGAACTACGCATATCAGCAAACTTCAACCACAACCAATACATAAAAAATTTATAAAATATAAAGTAGGGAAATTTTTTTTTTTCTTACATATAGAAGCGATTGTAACACTTGTCACATTTACAAAGATGCTAGTTGCAATTCATGAATCTTCCATCAAGCAATGTAAAGCCTTCAACTTATTTTTCCCCAAGTGGGATCAAATTTCGTATGGAATATTACCTTTGACAGCACGCAGTTTCATTTTTGGCTTCTAACTTGATATTGAATTCATCTACTCGATATTTTTGTGGTCAACATCAATGATAATTTTGATGCATTAAGAATAAATATATTACATTATCCTTCCAATCAACTTGGTCGCCTCTTTTGTACTGTACAAATAAATGTTTTGCACTGCACCAAACCGAGGCTTAAAGGTAAACAGAGCAAACCAAACAATCATGTACAGTTAAACCTTTGTGTTCAATTTGGCTTGGGTTTTGAACACCCCTATCAAAATTTCTTCAGGGACGGTGCTTTGGTCCATTGCTTCCACCAAATTTCTCTGGTTCAATAAAGGAATCACAAGAATCTGCTGCTTCCACTCCTTAATTTTTATAGCTTATGATACCTCTCTGCCAGTGGGAATCATCAACTTCAGTGTTGAAAATGAAGCTGGTAAATACCGTGGTTACGTCCCTGGCAAAGTGACCAAACAAAATGAAAATATATGATTCAGCTAAATACCAACCATTGCAATAATAAATAACAAATCGTATACAATTTACTCCCTTATATTTTAGCTTTTCTTTTTGTCAATTCGATCCTTGTATTTCAAATAGTTTTTCAATCAGTTACTGCCAGACAACAGAAGATTTCTGCCAGTTTGGAGGTGGAGCAAAAATGAAAACAATTTGAAGTGTGGAGGACCAAATTGAGAAAAATAAAAAGCAATCTATCAAAATTAAAACTGTTTGAAATATAAAGGGCCATAAAAAGAGATTAAATTGAAAAAGCCATTAAGAGCGAATAATCAAAATACCTAATTTACTGAGTAAGAGTTTAATTGATGCATGGTGATAGAAAGTAATGACAAGAACCCAATGACCATGGAAAACAAATATGTCACTCAAAGTGGTAAGAAAAGGATGTAAATTACTTGAGGTAAGGAAGAGTCATGTGCTTCAATAGGGACGGGTGCCGAAGAACATATTCCCTCCATTCTTCTTTGCTTATCTTACCATCATTGTCAGTATCAGCATCTTGAAATGTCTAATAAAAAATGGGCGAAAAAGTTATCCGATGGAAGCATTTTAAAATTATCAAAGACGGAAGAAAAATGCTGCTGCACATCTTTTACCTTATCAATAATGCTTTCAAGAACTTCATCTTCCAAATGCATGTCACATTCAGACATTATCGCAACCACCATTTGCCTAACCTGGAAAATGTTACAGGTTAACAGAACAGTTCCAAACATTGATAAGATGAAAATTTTGCAGAAACTAATGTTATATAAAATAGTGAACATCTCTGTAACTACAACTTTTTTTTTTTATATCCATGGATTTGACAAACAGAAGCTACTACCATCAGAATTATTCGTCATAAAAATCCTCAAATCCAACCAATACCGCACTAAAAAGAAAAAATCAACATACTATTATCCTATGCTGACAGAAACAAATTTAGGCCAATAACAATTTCATAACCTGGACATGCCAAGATACTCACTTCTTCCCGTTCGATATATCCAGTTTGTCTCAGGTCATACAATCTAAAAGCAACTACAAGCAAACAACAAAAGGGGTCAACTTTCCATAAATAAGAATGAAATTAGAATCGGTGGTATGAAGAGTACGTCTTAAAAATGCTTACTGAAGTCTTACAATCAATTTTCTTTTCTAAAGAAGCATATGGATGAAAGATACTGAGAGCATGCACAAATTCCTCAAATTCTATAACACCATTTCTTTTTTCATCGAAGAGATCAAACACCTAGGAAAGGTCATAAATCAAAAGGGCCCAGATTAGACAAGTCAAATATAAAAACTCAAAAAAGAAAAGAAAAGAAAAGACACCACATCTTTCAAAGAGTTTTTCTCAGATACAAAGTGGCGAAAGGATTTCAAGTTATTGTTTTAGTTCAAGGGTTACATTGGTAAAAAAGTATCAGTTCGGAAGTGATATAGAAGTGAGTTGTGTGAACCATAAAACATTATCATATGGTGGAAAATTACATTCACCATTTTTATTCAATGAAATACTTGTGAAAATTCTGATTCCTTGAAAGATGTTTTCCATGCAACTTAGATTTTCCTTTCTTTTAATACAACAAATAGGGATAAGACTAAGAGCAAGAAACCATATTTAAGAGAGGGGGGGGATTGGGAAAGGTAAAGAGAAATGAAACGACATTAAAGATGAATTACCCTATCAAGGAAAAGATTCTCGCCAACTGGGGTCTTCAATAGTGCCAATTGCAGCTCTTCCTTCAAATAACAAAAAGAGAAGTATTACTGGATGCAATCTAACCACAAATTCAACAACATTGTTCAAACAAAAAGTGTAATAGTCAACAAAGATATTTCAACAAAAACTAAGAAACTACCAAACAATGCACAATATTGGCAGCAAAAAGATATCCCAGACAAAGTTGCCATTGTCAAATATTTTCATTGAAGCTTACCATACTGTACACACAATCAATACAACTTCATGGTTAAATATAGATACATGTTTTATTGAGTAAATTAGCAAATTATTTCTTGAAGTTATTCTATCAATAAAATTTAATCCTTGAATTTCAGTTATTGTACTTATTAGTGCTGAATTCACAAAAACTGTATTATTTTTCATATCAAAACACAAAATTTGCTTTGAGCATCCCACTAAGGCCAAGGTACAGCGGGCTTAAAAAGCACTCATAAAGAACCTATAAGATTTTCTAGTTTCTACCGTGTAAACCTCACTGACAACAACTTGATACAACGGTGTGAAAATTCAAACTAATTCTTGACATCAATGGATTAAAGTAAACCTTCATTTTTGTGTTTTAAATTGTAAACATCATGCCCAGTAGTCCTTAAATTTAATAAAGAGGGAAAAGTTGCATTGAAGTCCTTAAAGGATTTTGCTCAAAAGAACAAATTTAACGAATAAAATATCGAGCAGACAAGTAGTTAAAAATGAATTTCCAAAAAACAGAAAATTATCACGAACAAACTTGAATAATAGATCCAGACAATGCAGAAATTACTGTAAGTACCTTGTGAATAAGTCCATCATCAATAATTGAGCTACTCAACTTCTTGAACAACTCACGCAGCGCCTCAATTTCATTAACCGTAACTGAACAACCAAAGCAACAGAAAATCAATCATTTCCGGAAAGGAAAATAAAAATTACATTTCCATAACGAACCAAGGCGAAAGGAATAAAACCGAATCGAATCAAAGAAAAAGAGAAGAAACGAACATGGAGAATCCTTGGCGAGGCGAAGGATGTCATCAAAAGAGCTAGGGATCTGGTTTTTCTTGCTTTGCTTGTCGCCATGGAAATCGAAGCAACCAGCTAAGCTGACGAAGAGAGCTTCAACGATTCCGATAAGCGGAATGCACACCGCACAGAGTGTTTCACCGAACGTTAAGCTCGATCTCTGATAGATCCGTTCATGAAAGCATAGAAAGAGAAAGGAAAATGGAATCGGTTATTTTCCCGGAAACCAAAACAGATAACGGAAAAGTTGAGAAAATTGAATTACCAGAGAAATTGCGGTGTCTGGGTGTTCCATATCATCCCAGTGTCAATGTGTCATAGGAGACTTTTCTTTTTCTTTTTCTTTTTTATTTTTATTTTTTGGTGTGAATGAAAGGGATAAGAGAGATTCTGCGTGGCAATACTGGGAATTTTATTTTAACAGAAAGAGAAGAGATAAAGAAGAAACATGTGACTGTTACAATGAATCAATGATTGTTATTTAATAATCATCTGAAACGTATAAATTTTTTTTTAAATAAATAAATAAAATCACGTGACTGTGATTATGATGTGAACGTGGATCCCCAGAACTGGTTTGACAGGAAGAAATATACGGTAAGTTTTCATGTACAGTTTTGATTTTAATTTCTATTTTTTTTATAAGATTTGAACTCGCAATTCTTTTAATTGAATATGAGGAGATTATGTCATTTAATTTTAATTTTTATTATTTTTATTTAATTAGTATAAGTTATGTTGTTATCCTTGAAAATTTTTATTATATTCATTAAAATGTTTGCATAATATATATATTATATATTGTTAAATAGCAAATAAAAATGAAAAAATTATTCTAAAGGACCGTTAAGAAGATTTAACTATTAAAAAAATCTTTAATATCAAAATTATTAAGAAGGGCCAATTTTTTTTATATTTAAAAAGAAGAACCAAATCTTTTTGTAAGGAAAAAATATATCTTTAATTATTTTTTTATTTATTTTTATAATTTTTAATATATGCTATTTAATTCTCAACGTTATATAGATATGTATGAATATTCACTTGGAATTAATTAGTTAATTAATTTAAAATAAATTACTCTAAAAGATCGTTAGTGAGATTTAATTATTAAAATATTGATTCTTAACTATATAGTTAGTTAATTTATATAAATATTTTCATACTAAAATAGTTATGAATCAATATTTTAATAATTAAATCTTTCTAACGATCTTTTAGAATAATTTGTTTTAAATTAATTAACTAATTAATTCTAAGTGAATATTCATACATATTTATATAGCGGCATATATTAAAGATTATAAAAATAAATATAAAATAATTAAGTATATATTTTTTTTTCTTACAAAAAGATTTGGTTCTTCTTTTTAAATATAAAAAAATTTAGTCCTTCTTAATAATTTTGGTATTAAAGATTCTTTTTAACAATTAAATCTTCCTCCCAATAAAAATAGTATGCCAACGAGTTATAAATCAAGAGAAATGTTATTTGTCCTTTAAATTTTTAGTTTTTAGTCAGTTTTTTATTTAAATAATATTATTAAGAGTAAAGTATCGTTTTTGTCCCAACGTTTGGAGTAAATCCTATTTGTGTCCCTAACATTTAAATCGTCCTATTTATATTGCTAACGTTTGTAAAAGTGATTCAATGTTATCCTCTAGTCAATTACACATCATGAGCGCTTAAGTTTGAGTTTTAAAAATCTTTTCTTAAAGTTAGAATACAAATGTCTGGGATAGAATCGATGATCTATTCTGAAAAATAGCTCATCAAATGTTAAAACTAATTCCTACAATATTTACATAATTCACTTTTTTAGAGATATAATTGAATCTAAACACAAATAGTGGGTATAATATTAAAATCGAACACATCAAAATGAGACCTAATTGAGAATGAATACATCCAAATAAGAATAATTGAAAAATATAATCTGATTTGTTAGTATAATTGATAGTAGGATAACATTGAGTCACTTTTATAAACGTTAAGGATACAAATAGGACGATTTAAACGTTATGGATACAAATAAGATTTACCCCAAACGTTGGGGACAAAAATGATACTTTACTCTATTATTAATTAATTTAAATATTTATTTTTATAGAAAATTACTTATTTTTTATAAGAAGTTACTTATTTTTTAGTTTTTCTCTTTTCTAAAAGTTGAATGATGGATAATTTTTGAAAGATATCCAATTGCATTGATAACTCAGATGACATATTTTTTTCATATTTAGTTGCGAATTCTTCGGGTCTTATTCTTATTTTTGGTAAAAAGAAATTAAGAGTAATATAAAAAATTTGTCTCACATCTAAAAAAACAAGAAAAAAATAAGATGTATATAAGATAAAAAAATCCAATGAATTAACAGTTACACTTAAATGTTTTAAGTTTGATATCTTAGGTACTCTCGTTTAGTTCTTTCTAAAAATATATATAATATTTGGTTTTTTTATATTATAATATCATCCTATGTTTTTATATAAAAAGATTAATTGATATTTAATTTTTGGGGAAGATTTAGTAGGATTATTCATCAAAACACGTAAAAACAAATTTTTGATGATTTGTTGAAAGAATAAAAAGGAAAGCTAACAAAGCCACATAGATTAAGCATGGGGATTAGCCGCTAAAAATGAAGATATAGATTAGGTCCGCGAAAGCAGTCGGCTAATGACGTGATTAATTATTAATATTAGTAAAAGAATAAACTATTCTTGAATGAATAATTGAATAAAGGTTGCCATTTAAAAGTATTATTAATTAAATTAGTGTTCGTTGTTGATCCACGTGGTTGGCAAGCAAAGGCTTAGATTTTGTCGCGATTTATAGCAGTTTGGACATGCTTTTATGTTATACTTAGGATTAATGATTATGATCAAGATTTTGTTTTGTGCTATTTAAGGAATTCCGATTGTGTTACTTAAAGAATACCAACAACTTGCTAATTTAGGTCAATCAACGTTTTCATTTTTTTTTTCGACATAGACATTTCTATTAGCAGTTTTAAGTTTTGACAATTTAATTATCTTTAATTTAATTTGGTGAAATAAAAAAATCTCTTGTTGATAAAAAATTAATAACTTTATGTTCTAAATTTTGTTTTTACATACATTTAATTGGTTCAATAATTTATTTATTAGTTTACATTTATTATATATTTTTATTATTTATAAAAAATAAAATAAAATAAAGAGCATTAGAAATGGAATACTGTTTTTTGGAGAAAAAATTACAAGAAGAAGCAAGCAATTTTATTTTCAATTATTCAGGTGGCTTTAGCGTATGAGAGCCAATTCCGAAAGGATGACCAAGAAGGCAATAACCTTAAACAATGCAAACTAATTAGGTACGAATTATCTAATGGGGGTGCTAATCAATTATTGGCATTTAAATAATGTGTCCTTATTAGTTGACATAAGCTTTGCTTCAATTCGATAACACGATAACTTGTGGGACATGATAATGTTTATTTATTGTTAACAACTTATTGTTAGCAACATACTAAAGTTACTAAACATACTTTAAAGAGTAAAGACAATGATCGTCTTGATTTTGAAAACGATTTATTTAATAATAGTTAATATCAGCTGAAGTTTATGTTTGGTTTGATAAGACTTTATTTTTCGTAAATAACTTATTAAAATTAACTTTAAAAAATAACTCTTAATAAATATAAGTAGTTATAATAATTATGTTTGATAAAATAATTTTAAAATTTAAAATAAATATAACGGACATAAGTAAAAATAACATTTTGATTGACAATTGAATTTGACATTAATAATTTAATTAAAAGTAATTATAAATATTTGTTAAGTTATAAAATTATACTAGATTTTTTTTATTTTGTTTAATAAATACTGGTTTTTTTTTGTGACTAAACAAAAAGAAACAAAGAAAAAAAGGGATTATCCTAAATCAACAAGCATAAGATGCTGAAACTCATCACAAGGTTTCCACCAAATAACATGAGTTGGATTGGTCTTGACCGCATATCTCGCCAGCCAATCTGCCACAGCGTTAGCATCACAGGTAATCCATTCAAAATCCACAACCCAAGGTCTTGATAGAAGCTCCTGTATCTTCTGAAGAATATCAACCACATCACAATTTAGCCCATTTGCCGGATTTTTTAAAATGTGCAAAATGTCAAGAGAATCTGTTTCGCACACAATATCTCTCAAGCCATAATCCCAAGCTAAAATCAAACCCCTCCAAATAGCAAAAAGCTCACATCTGACAATAGGCCCTGGAGGATAGCTACTAGAACAACCCGAAATCCAACGCCCATTAGAATCTTTAATAACACAACCAATTCCTGCTAGGTTCCAATCAGAAAACAGACTCGCATCACAATTAACTTTAAAAGTGTCACCTGTTGGAGGTTTCCACCTCCTTCGATCCTTGAAAGTTATACACTTGGTACTGGCAGACTTTCTTAAATCATTAGTAGTAATCCAAGCCATAGCAACAACCTTATAGTTTGACCACTGATCTCCATTATTGAAAATATCATTGTAACGATGCCTCCACACCCACCAAAGACCCGCCCCTACAATTGCCTCATTGCCCGGCATGACCTTCCGAATCCAAAATTCCAAGGGAGTACCTTCAAATGAATCAATAAGCAAAGGATCCAACATTTGCCAAATGCATCTTGATTTCTCACAATCCCTAAGACAATACTCCATTGTTTCCAGATCTGCATTACATCTCGAACATCTGTCCGAATCAGTTAAATGACGCTTGAACCGGAAGGCATTTGTCGGAAGCGCATTTTGTAGACCCAATCACATCATCATCTTTATCTTCTCTGGCAAATTAAGGCGCCAAATCCACCCACAGTTGCTATTTTCGATCGAATTCACTTTCTTTGTCAGGAGCCAACGATAACCTTCTCGAGAGCTATAGGTTTTTAGTGATGCGGGCCACCAAATCCATCCGGGCTCCGATTCTGACATTAAAGGAGGCCCAAGACTGTGAAGAAACTGTTTGACCTCATGAGAAATTGGCGTTATAAGCTTATCCCCCTCCCAAGTACCATTGCTCCACAAATCAGCAAGAGAAAAATTTGTTTCAGATATGTGAACATAAGACATAAGCTCACAAAGTTTGCCAAGAGGACTCCACACATCATACCAAATCAATTGTTGCATATTTCCCACATTCCATCGAAATCCTTCTTTTAAGATATCATAAGCCTTTAGAATATTCCTCCAAGTAGTTGAGGCATTGTGACAATGACTGCTGCCCAAGTCCTTGGAGGTCTGGAGATATTTGTGAGTTAGAACCTGCACCCACAATTTGTTCTTATTATTCAGACAATCCCAAACCAACTTGCCAAGTAGAGCCATGTTCGCACAGAGAGTATCTCTAACACCCAAGCCACCTGCCTTCTTAGAAGTTATAGCAATGTCCCACTTGACCAACGGCAACCCTCTCCCATTCGCTTGACCTTTCCATAAGAACTGACGCATCAAAGAATCAATCTTGTCGCACGCATACTTCGGAAGAAAGGAAACTTGCATATTGTAAACCGGAATAGAAGCCATCACCGCATTCATAAGACAAAGTCTGCCTGCCTTGTTAAGCAAGCACCCTTTCCAACTAGCAAGTTTTCTCTGTATCTTGTCAATGACCTCCTGCGCCATCTTCCTAGAAGCCCTATCATGACCAATATTAACTCCCAAATATCTTCCCAGATCTTGATAAAATCGGATACTAGAGATCCCTGAAAGCACCTCTTTTCTTCTCGCTGAAACATTCTTGGAACATTGAGCCTTAGATTTATGGATATTCACCTTCAGTCCCGACGCTTGAGTAAACATATCCAGTGTCTTCATAACCTCTGTCACCTGAGTTTTTGTTGCTTTACAAAATAGTAAGAGATCATCAGTAAACATCAAGTGAGAGATTTTTGGGCCATGTCTAGAAACAGATACGGGGATCCAGGATCCTTGAGAGACTTTATGCGATATAAGACAAGAAAGATTCTCCATACAGAACACAAAAAGGTAAGGGGACATGGGATCCCCTTGTCTCAGCCCCCTCATGGGTTTAAAGCTTTGAAGCCTATTACCATTCCACAGAATAGACAAAGAGGACGAAGTCACACAAGCCATGATAAGATTAATAATAGCCACAGGAAAACCAAATTTGATCTAGGAAGTTTCAAGGAATCTCCAGTCTACTCTGTCATAAGCTTTTTCAAGATCAATCTTAAATGCCATAGAACCCTTCTTCGACTTGGTTTTCCTCGTGAAATGCATTATTTATTGCGCAATTATTATATTCTCCGTTGTTCCTCTCCCTGGAATAAAACCACCCTGAAGCGGTCCAATGATCTCAGAAAGGAAAGGACGAAACCTATTAACAAGGACTTTTGTAATAATTTTGTAAATCACATTACATAACTAATAGGACGAAGATCTTTCAGGTAAGACGGATCTTCAACTTTGGGGATCAGAACAATTAATAAATACTGGTTAATTTTAAAAAGTATATCTTTAAATGATTTTTAAAAGCACCTTAACTTTTTAAAACTATAAATATTATATAAGTACATAATTTTTTTGATTTTTCTAGACACAGAATTAAGTGATTAAATTTTATTATCAAACCTGATCTTAGTTCGAAGTCTTAGATTACCTCTGGATTCCGGCGATTTTCATCATTATTTGTTGTTTGGGTTTCAATTCCTAACTACTAATAATAAATAAAGTTTAGGAAAGATAGACAACTAACAAATATAAACCAAAGTTTTTTATTAATTAATTGGTGCAAATCAATACACATATGTGATTTGAATACACATGTGAATTCGAAGAAACTAAACCTCTAAATATGACATTAATGATAGGTTATGGTATTACTTTTGCGTTTTAAGAACTTATATATGGAAAGTATATGAAACATGTTCGATAAATATTTTTTTTAAATTAAATTTAATTAAATTTTTTATTCTATGTTTTTTTTAATTAAAATTTTTTGTTATTAATTTTTAAATTATTAGACCAACTTGATTAAAATTAATTATCAAATATTTTAGTCACATAGTATTACGGATAATATTTAACTCAAATGTGAAACATTAATGATACATACATATCTATTTCTTAACAACTAATGACAGTGTAATAAAATACGTCCTTATTTATTGTGATTTGATGCATATCTAAGTATGTGATTGAATTAGTGTTATTTGAAGAACCTGATTTTATAGAATTAATTTTGAAAAAAAATAAATTTATACTAACATAATTTATGTTTAGTAACTTTAATATTAAAATTAAAATTATTTTTAGATAAATAATTACTAAAATGAACATAACATTAAATTATATACACAAGAATATTTCGTCAAACATTGAAATCACTTCTTAGTTCTTACAATAAAAGCTGAAGACATGATTTGGTCAAAGTGTTTGACCAACGGCAAGAGTGAGACAGAGGCCTTATTTCAATTACAAATACCATAAAAGCAAATGGATCCTATCATCTTCCTCTTGGGTAGTAGAATCCTGAAATTGGCTGGCTTCAATGTTTGATAGGAAGCTAACTTAACTCCAAAGCATGGTTAAGTTCAGAGAAAAAAGACTTTAGTCACATGTGAGTTTAGTTTTAGAAACTTGAGGTTTAATTGAGAAGAAGGTATCTAAACTCTTTGTCACATAGTCACATGAATCCTTGAAACCATCTAATGTCAAAGCAGCAGCATGTGGTGAAAGGACAACATTGTCCAATGGAAATAGCTCTTTAGGAACATTAGGCTCATCCTCAAACACATCCAAACCAGCACCTCTTATTTCCCCTTTCACCAAACACTGCACCAATTCCTTTTCATCAATTAAAGCTCCTCTTCCAACATTTATGATGATTCCATCCTTCCCCAATGCTAACATCACTTCCTTGTTGATTATGTGCCTTGTTTGCTCAGTTAATGGACAACAAAGAACAAGAACATCACTGTTAGAGGCAAGATCAACCACATTGGAGTAGAAAGTGTATGATACTGATGGATTCTTGTTCCTTGAATGGTACTTAATTATGCAATCAAAGGCTTCTAGCCTTTTAGCAACTTCCCCACCAATTCTTCCCAATCCAATAATTCCAACTCGCTTGCCTCCTAACTGAAACAGAAACCCAGGTAGTATTTATTATCCAATTCAACCAATTAAAATTTGGTTGTTTAATACAAAACAACAAAGTCTTATCCTGTTAAATAGAGTGGGGTTGGATAACATTAACACTATTTCACATAATAGGGATTTACCTATGTTAGAATTGAGTTTATTGTTTTAAGATTTCATTTTCTTTAACCATAGTCCTTAACCATATTAAAAGTGGAAAAAATTATCAAGAGGTTAAACTTAAGTAAACATCTGCAAGTTGTACATGCTTTAATACAAGCAATTACTACTAATGTCACATTAAGCAACTCCTTTGATATCTGAAAAAGTTGGATAGACATCAATTTGCTGTGGATCGGATGCAATTATTTTAGCCTCATGAATATGAACAAATGACATAAAAATTGTGTTCAGCTCCTGTCTTTGAGAAACTGAATTGATGCCATGTTATAAGGAAAATATTAACTTGACTGCAAATTTCCTTAGAAGACTGAATTGAAGTAATTTTTATGCCATTTTAGGCGTAAAAATTGGTCTTACTAAGCTGATGTTAACATAATATGTCACTTCATTGACATGTAACCTCCCATGTGTGTAATCCACAGTACCAAAAAGAATAAAAAATCAACAATACAGAAATAAAACAAGAATTCAAAAGCCAATTAAAACAGGACATTGTGTTAATGTTATGTGCTAATACAAGTAGCACGTGACATTAACTTTACTTTTAGATTATTTTTTTTTAAAAAGAAATATGCATCAAAATGTGAATAGCTTGCACTTGAAGAAAAAAGAAAAGAAAATATTAGACAGCTCAAAAATCTTGTTATGCCAATCATATGTCAGAATAGTCCAACATTTCACTATTAAAAGGGGCCAAAACAAAGAGGAACCAATAAGATTCTGAGTATTATTAGCCCTCAACAGAAAAGTTTTTCTGAAAACTGAGAAGTAGTTAGTTAGTTAGTTACCTTTGAACCGAAAGGGAAACCCAACGGCTTAGAAAGACCCCAATTCCTAGCGAAGCGGTCACCGGCGGAGATCTTGAACAGAACGTCAATGAGCAAAGCGACGGCCATGTCAGCAACGTCGGCGGCGAACAGTCCACCGATGTTGACGACCTGGATGCGTCGGCGGCGGCACTCGGTGAGGTCGATGTGGTCAGTACCGGCGCTGGCGGTGACTACCAAGTCGAGCGAAGGGAGTGACCGGATGACGTCAGCAGTGACCGGCTTTAGCGCGTTGCAGATAATAGCGCGGACAGAGGGAGGGAGGGTTTGTTGTTGTTGGAGGAATTGGAGGAGTGGGAGGTTTGAAGAGAAGGCCTCGAGAAAACGGTATTTTGGAGGGTTTTGAGCTTTGAGGTCGATCCCAAATGGAGAGGCCAACACCAAGATTGCTGGAACCTCCTCCTCCTCCTTAGCCATTACCACTGCACTGCCCACTCAAATTTCACTCCAATCTTCTTACTCACACCTCAGCTGATGTTGCTACCTGTCCTCAAGCTAAGCAACAAAAATAAGTAAAAAGGGGTCAGCAGAATATCAGCAATATATAGGATGGAATCAGCTAAGTCTAACGGGATTTTTATTGTCTTACTTTTCGTCAATGCCAGCTTGAAAATTTGGGCCTGATTGGTTGTTAGGTCATGTGATGGTTTGATTTTTTATTATATGGCCTATAGATAATAAAGAGAAAAAATGATTGTGGGAGAGAAAAGCACAACTAAATGGTTGGTGGGAGAATATTAGACAAAGGTGAGATGCTAAAAAACAGAATATGTTCTTATTAAATGAAATTTAATAATTTATCATTAAAGTATCTTTTATAGTATTTTGAATTTTTAAGAACCAAATAATTGTACATATAAATTAAGAATAATATTTTAAAATATCAGTTAAGACGTTTCTTTAAATTTGTTCGAACATTACAACTTAAAAAAATTGATAAAAATAAAACTAATTTAATATTAACTGAATTTATTTTATTTTAATTAGAGGATGAGCATACACAAATAATATTACAAATTATTTTTGATAATTTTGCTTCAAACAAATTAATACTTAATTATTAAAATGACTTGATCACATAATATTACTAAAGATAAAATATCAATTTAAACAAATTAGATAATATATCATGTAACAATCAAATAATCAAATTTTAAAAAATAATTATTTTTTAAAAATAATATATTCCATTTTTTTTTATTTGCATCTTACATTGAATATTACCTTGATAAATATAATAACAATATCAAAACAATAATTATTAATTACTATATTACAAATAATTATTTCAAATTACTATATACAAAATAACATAAAATAGTCTTTTATATCTTAAATTGGTCAACATATTCATATAAAGAGAAACAAAATTAATAAGTCTTGATTCGAACTCATTTCTATAGAGAAGTTATATCTGCTCTTTGAATTAAGATCTTTTGATATAAATTTGATCAACATCTGCAATCAAATATCAAACAAGAATTAAATAAAACAGTTCCAAACAAATATGTATATATTCATAAATAAAGTTAATTTAATTTATTTTAGAGATATATTAATTAATTAATTAATTTTATTTTAAAAATTTTCTTCACATAGAGAAGTAACAAAACATGAAATTGAGTTGCAAGATATACGGAAAATGTCTCCAATATAAGAGGATTGGATTATAATTAAGATGGGTTATGTTACGTGTATACTAAAATCAGCCATTAGTACAAAATATATGTTGGAATATAAATACACATTGAAAATAAATTAAATCACACATGTATTTATACATAAATACATTAGTAGTTGATTTTAGTGGTTAATTTTGGTGTATAAATAGCATTTTCCAACTAAGATTTGATTTGGTAAAATTTTTTAAAATGGTGTTTGTATTTTTCGAAATACAATAACCCAAAAATTTTGGCCCGCAGGATCTCTTCTACGAATGGATCTTTTCTACCTAGGGAGCTTTCTTCTCGATCGGTCCGATTATTCCGATTGCGAAGGTCAGCTTCTAACTTCAGGAGCTTTTTTTTTTCTAGCTCCTTATGTTGCCTTACTTCCCTCCACAATTTTCGTTCTGCTTCTCGTTGTTACTCGGCTTCATGCTCAAACTGTTCTAGCCATTCTCGTTGGCCACGGATGAGACCCATTATCTCTGCTGTCTGAGGGGGTTCTTTCTCCTCGGGATATGAATTTTCGAATGAACCCGTCTGGGTTGGGGGTTCCCTGGTTGTCCCTCCCTGCGAGGACCATGGGTTTGGTATGGTGAAGGCAGTATAAGGGCGTTACCCTCTGGTTGGGGGCTCATGTTCAGATTCAAACGTCGTGCGGTCGTCTTCATATTAGTCGTCTGCCGTTGTTATGGGTCGAATCCCAAGTCCCTGACAACGGCGCCAATGTTCCAAGGGTTACCTGAAGCAATGATATGGGTCTGAATGTGAGATCCATATCCCTTTGTATGGCAGCGTTCGACTTGTTGATGCCGAGATGTTACTTGTCCGAGTTCTTCGTGAGGAGGTGGGGGGTGGTACTTCCAAAAGACTTCAATGCATAAGTTAGCAATGGCCTTAGGTAGGTTTTTAGTAGATTAGAACATAAATTATATTTATAGTAGAGTGTTAACCACCTTGTTGAAGTAGTTCCATCTTTATTGGTGGGTAACCGTTCTCTTTATCTTGGACGCTTGTTGAAATTACTCTTCTAGACGGAGAGGAGAGATTCACGAAACTTGCTTTGGGCAAGTAGAGCTGGACTTCTGCGATGATGTCCGACCTCTTTAAAGAAGTCGGATAAGCGTGAAGACCAACTCTCTCTTAGATTGGGGCCTTCATTCTTTAGCAGGCCTGACTTTAAGCATTTGAGTCAGGGTATGAACAATAATAATTAATTTATACAAAATAAAACTAAAAAAAAAATATTTTTCATTACAAAATAAAAAAGTTAAGTTAATTTTTAATATATATTTTATAATACTTTATCCTTATTTATAAATAGTATTTCTCTCCATTTAAAGCATCAATATTAAACAAAATTACTTACACCCAGAAGAATACAATCAAAATTAAGCTTAACATTCTCATGGATTTTATTTTGGTAGGATCATGTTTTTCCATACTTTTTTTTTTGCCTTGTGTTTTTCCATACTTAACTACAATGTCTCTTATATGATTATATCTTGTATCCTTTCAAATGTTAAAAGTCTAAAACTCTTCTTTTTGGAATAAAAAATCTTAAAACACTTATTTTCTAAACCCGTTAACAAGTCCTATACACAACTCAATCTTTATGCTCTATTCATATAGCATAATAGAGTCCACTACCAAAGCCTTTTACCGCCTTTACAACTCCTCATCACCACTTAGCACGGTTCCATGAAGGTTCAGTCCCGACAATGCAACAACATCTCTGCCAAGCTGTCCCTTTGCAACAAGTTCGATGCTACTTGTCAACAAACTCTTTAACTAAAATATTTTTATTTCTGTACATGTTAACCTCTGTAGAGTTAATTATTTTTTATATGATAGATGAAAAAGTGTATTACGTTGGTATGAATTAAAATGGGTAAATTTCATAAGTGTGATACACAATACAAATCGTTACTTACGATTTGTATAACAAAAGAAATCGTTACTCACGATTTCATAAATCATATTTTTTTAAAATTAAAAAATTAAAATCGTGACTAACGATTTCTTATTCTTTTTTGTCTTATTTAAAATCGTAATTCACGATTTCTATTAACTTTTTTTAATTTTTTATCTTATTTAAAATCGTTACTCACGATTTCTTTTTATCCCATATTACTGCATTACACCAAAACATCATAATATTAATAAAAAACACTAATAATAACCCAATATAAAAAAATTAGCCACCTCTGTACGCTATAAATCCCCATAAGTAAATAACACATTATCTAATTAGATCTCAATTTTATTGAAAGTACACAGCAAAGTTAAAATCCTTTCTTAATTCATTTTTTTCATAATATTTAAGAATTTAATTTTAATGGATAAGTAC
>NC_029780.3:5439454-5465289 GCF_000817695.3 Arachis duranensis | reverse complement strand
GTTAATACATTAAAATTAAATTTAATATTTAAATGATATAAAATATTAGAAGGTTATATATTAATTTATTCATATAAATTTATTAAATTTTGAATACATTCTATAAAAAAAACTAAAAAATAAAAAACATTAATAATAAAAAGAAAAGAAACTTTGATATAGTAAAATTTGGTTAGCAAGCAAATTGATTTTTAAAATATAAAATTACTATTAATAAAAAATTTTAAATGTTTTGTTTTAAATTTTTAATAGATGCACAACAATTACATTAAAAATTAAATTTTGCACAATAAATTTTTTAATTAGTAACTTTAACATATACCTAATAACTAAATTTTTTTTTTGACCAAACACAAAATAATATATATATGAAACTTAAAAAACAAAAAGAAAAGCATTCCTTCAAAACACTGAACACCTAAAACAGAGTTGGTGTTCCCTTCAAAGTTCAAACCAGAAACCACTCCCTAAACACATTCGAAATTTTCCCCGTTATTGAAACGGGGCCGTTAAACCGTTGCCGACTATATGGCATTATTAAGCAAGTATCCAATTATGAAACTACATAAGCAAGAGCGAATTATATCCTTTCTATTCTAAGGTGGGTACATAAGTGGAAATGATCAATCACCATGGTCAAATAGGGTTGACCAGTTGACATCATTGAACCAAGAAAGGCCTTATTTCAATTACAAAACCACAAAAGCAAACGTGGTCCTGAATTCTTCATGTTATTGGAGAAATAATAAGGGATTTACTTGAGAAGAAGGCATCTAAACTCTTTGCTACATGTTCACATGCATCCATGAAACAATCTAATGTGTAAGCAGCAGCATGTGGTGAAAGGACAACATTGTCCAATGCAAAAAGTTCCTCGGGAACATTAGGCTCATTCTCAAACACATCCAAACCAGCACCTCTTATTTCCCCTTTCATCAAACATTGTACCAATACCTTTTCATCAATTAGAGCTCCTCTTCCAACATTCACAATAATGCCATCCTTCCCCAATGCTAACATTACTTCCTTGTTGACTATGTACTTTGTCTGCTCAGTTAATGGACAACAAAGTATAAGAACATCACTGTTAGAGGCAAGATCAACCACATTGGAGTAGAAAGTGTACGAGACTGATGGATTCTTGTTCCTTGAATGGTACATGATTATGCAATCAAAGGCCTCTAGCCTTTTGGCAACTTCCCCACCAATTCTTCCCAATCCAATAATCCCAACTCTCTTGCCTCCTAGCTGAAACATAAAGTTGAAAACTTGTCATCAATCCATCAAGTTACATTTATTAAGTTTAGTGTAGAAAACAAAGGAGGATAACAACTTTGCATCAAAATGCAAATAGTTGCTAGTGAAACATACTGAACAAGAATAATGTTATTTAGAGATCCCCAAAAATGTTGCCACACTGGTCATATAATCTAAATTTCATTGACATTTTGGATAACAAAAAGTAAAAAAGAATTTTCAGAATTTCATTGCCACATGATTTTCTTTTTCTTTTATCTACACATGAGGATGTTGTGTGGCATAATTTACTAAGTACTTGCTATACTTGAAATGATCAGAGCAGCAGAGATTCCCATGAAATTTTGTTTTTCTAGGTTGATTAGTTAGTTAGCTACTTATTATATTATTTAAAATTTAAACATGTCCAAATGACATTTGTGTGCTATATAATTAGTTCTGGTAAGTGGTAACAATACTCCACTCAAATTTTGCTTTGTCATGTACGAAACCTATGTCCCCTCAAAATGGCAAATATTGTTTTTATGTGAAGTAAATAAAAATGATTAGATAATGTAACATATTTAACTAAATTACTCTTTGTAAATTCTTAATTATCAACTTCCAAAAAATGCACGAGTCTACCGCTCAACTGACAGTTACCTTTGATCCAGAAGGAGAAGCCAAGGGCTTACATGGACCCCAGTTTCTAGCGAAGCGGTCGCCGGCAGAGATCTTGAAGTGGACGTCGATGAGCAACGCGACGGCTATGTTGTGAAAATTAGTAAAGCTAATTTTAGAAAATAAATAAATAAATAAATAATAACTAAATAAAATGAAAGGTAATAAACAATCATAGTTTATAACCTTAGGATTTTAATGGTTGAAAAAGAAAAGAATTATATACCTCTAATTGATGGATGGTTCATATTGAAGAGACTCACCTATAAATTGAGTTTTTCTTTAATTCATTTCAATCAAGTCATCCAAAGAGAATAACATAATATTTCTTTGAGTAGTTTTCTTCTATATATATAGAGAGAAGTGTGTTCTCCTTTTGTCAAGAGAGAGTGTTATTGTAGTCTCCTTGTGAGAGAGAGAAGTAGTAATTCTCAAAGAAAGTTATTCAATTGTTTCCATATTTTATACAAATTTCTAATTTTTCATCTTTATATTTTGCTGTGTCATTTGTCTGGTACCTAACAACCACATACCCATTTTGTCTCATAAACAGATTGATATGCTTTTGGAGTGGCACACCTTTGTTAGCTTTCATACTCTGAACTTCCCTTTGATTGCAGAAAATGTCTGGCCTATTGTTTGCAGTTCTTGGCAATGGCATATGGCTAACTCTTTATTGCTCTGGCTCTTTGGGGCATTCTTCGATTGTGCTTCTTTTATGTAGTATATATCAGCATTCTTCCATTTCTTTGTTTATAATTTATAATTGCAAGTTATTTCATTCTCTAGATATCTTCCCAGTTTTCAGCTTCTATGTTAGTTATTTGCTGATGAATTACAGATTAGCAATGCTTTTTACTCCCTGATAGCTGAAACACTAACGGATATTATTAATCATACATTCATATGTACTTTACATTGTGCATATATTTCGTTGTATTCACTGGCTGAAAGTTTAATAGGCAATGCTTGACTCCTGAGGGAGTCTGAATATACTTGTGAGAAAAATATATTTTATGGACAACAAGAAAAAACTATCGGCATACATGTGACTTAATTCTTACTACAAATAATTCACTATTTGCAGATTGCGTGGGGTGTTGCTCTATCATAAAGAAAAGGAGATTGGAGCAGCAAGTTCAACTTGGAAAAAGAGAGACCGAGCTAACAATCATATTTTATACAATTTATGAGGATTCATGTGCATACATTGTACTCCTTTTCTCATTGCTGATTTTGGTTTTTTGTGAATCTTGCTTGTTAGTGTGTGCTAGTGAGAGCTTATGCTTGTGAAAATTGTTCTTGGCATGCATCTGTGTGAGAGTTTGTGAGAAATTTTTTGTAATAGAAAAAGGCTTTGTGTGTTGAGTGAAAATACTAAGACAAAAAGAAAAGTCATTGTTAATGTCCCGGATTTTTGGTTCTTGGAATTGTCAGTGCTTGATGAATTTGTAACTTGGATATTGATCATAGTTGAACAATCTCACCACAAATTGTGATTGGGACCAGATGTAGGTTTCATTTTGGAACTGGACCAGAATAAATGACTTGGGCGATCTTCTTTTAACACTTTTTCATACTATAATTAATAGTTGCATGCAGAAGTAACTGTTTTAGTTTATCTCGTGCATACATGAGACAAAATTGAGCTTCAATTTTCTAAACAAAAGTGAAAACCTCAATATTTCAGAAGAACTCCAACTTAATATTTTATACTTCGAATTTTAATATTTTGTTATTGCTGCGAGTCCTTAGCATTGCCATATAGCTTAATTTATCTTTTTTTTTCTTTTTCTTTTTTTTTTTGTACTAAGTTCTATTATCCCAGCATGCTCAAGTTGCACAGGAATTTCTCTTATACACTTACCTACTTCACAAGTTCTTGAGTTTAATTAGCAATGGAAGCTTTTTACTACTTTCATTCATATATATCCGTTTCTTCTCTACGCACAAGGAAAAAAAAATGCACCTTTACACTATGTTTGGATATAAAATAGAAAAGGGTAAAATATACTTTTTATCCTTGAAATTTGATAAAAATTTTAAAAATACTTCTAAAATTTTATTTTGTTTTAATTTTGTCCCAAAAGTTTTCGATTTACATCAAATATACCCTCAACGGCTAAATTTTCAAAAAATTTAAGACCAATCTAACAATAATGCATAAAAATTATGCTTAATTTGCTTGTGTTAAGAGTGGTTCTTATGAAATTGTTGTTGAATTGGTCTTAAATGTTTTGAAAAATTATCTTTCAGAAGTATATTTAATGCAAATCGAAAATTTTTAGGATAAAATTGAAATAAAATAAAATTTAGAAGTATTTTTGAAATTTTTTTCAAACTTCAAAGACAAAAGATATACTTTATCCAATAAAAAATAAGAAGAAAGAAAATGAGAGGAAAGAAAATAAAAGAAAAAGTAAATTTTTTTTGTATTGTTTAGATGAAGAGAAAATGAATAAAAAAATAGGTGAAAATTTTTCTTTTATTTGAATGAAAAAAGAAAAAAAATTATAACAGAATAAAATTACATTAATACCCTTATCTATATTATATATAAATCATAATATATTAGTGTAACACAAAGGATAAATTTGTAATCTTACCCTTATTTGCAAATTCTCTTTAGTTTTCTTCGCATGGATGGAGTGAAAAGTTGGATATAGGTCCCACGTCATTTTTTCTCTTTGCACCCAATTTTTCTTCTTATCCAGTTAAAGGAAAACTAACTAAGTTTTCCATTCATTTTCCTTTTTCTGCATTTCCTTTCCTTTCAACTTTTTTGATCCAAACACAGTGTTAAAGTCTGTATTGTATTCCATAAAAGCAGTAGCTTGTTGAGATCTGTATTTTCTTATGAAACTCGAATACTTTATTGAGTTGCTATATCCACGTAGGAGATATATTTCGGACATGATTCTCATCGATACTTGTCCAATACACGTGTTTATGTCCAACTGTGTCTTAATAAAAAATAAAAAATTCTATTCCAGACATGTTTAGACACACTTAAATACCATCACAAGTCAATGTGTATATCTAGCCTTAGTGTTCATGCATTATAGGGAAGATTCATAGTTTGAACATTGAGCAGTAAATGGGAAGATTCACTCATCTTCGTGATGTATGTTTTTAAATCTTCTCGTCCAGCACACCTTTGATGTCATCACATCTCTTTATTTAGTTGGAGCTGCCTTTCAATCTTTGCGATGTTTGTTGAGAAAGAAAAAGGTCGCTTTCCGTTGCTATTGGAAACATATCAATTTTTATGCTTTCAAGTCTGTTACATAGTTGAGATATAATGTTATCTTCTTTGCAAATATTCCAATCATCTCCACCGCTTGTGCAGAATGTTGAATTCTATAAGATGGTCAAAATTTGCTTAACTTCGCCTAATTTGTGTGCAGTAATGATTCAATTTTTTTGCTTTTGTTTCTTCTTTTTTCTTATTTAAAAACATAATTATTACACACCATGTTGTTGAATGCTGGAGATGGTAAAAATTTGCAACTCATGTGATAAAAGTCTTATTTTATTTTTTGTTCTCTTTGCTTTTAACATTCAGAAGTTTGTAGCATACTAAAAGATGCAATAGATGCTACAAAATGTAACTCCTATTCTTAAGATAAAAAATGAAATTCTCAATATTTTGATGCAAATTCTAAGACTATGTAACAATACCATTATACTAGCTAACCATGAAAGTTAGTGGAGTAGACAACATAATTGTTTAATAAGAAACTCATCCTGCTTGTTTTTCTTAGTTTAAAGCAAAGAATTTTAACTTTCTTTCTCATACCACAGGTCTCTATATGGAGGAAGTGTTTTCTTAATATCAGTAACATTAAATTTGCACGGAGAAGCAAGAATAATAGGCCAGTCTTTGCCTCTGTCACGTGTCTCTCTAACAAGTAACAAGCACTAATTATATGCGCTTTACATATCTTTATTTCAGTGCTACCATGTATTACTTTTGCGTAGCTTCTCTATTTGATTTCGATTTGTCTTCCTTTCTTTAATTTTATTAAATAGGTATGCATTTTTGTACATGTCGAACGTGACTACGTGAGAAGGGTAAATTCATTATCCCTTCAAAATGCCTTTCCACGCGCACCTTGTGGATCCATGTGTATACTGGTGAGAAAGTCTAGGGATCTAACACTTTTATTAAAATTTGATCAGTATTTAACTAGCAAAAGAAAAGTGAGTAATCTTACATCATAGAATAAAATCTCGTACCATTAAAAACACCAATAATGACTAGACGATGACTATGAATCATAAAATTTGTTGGCCCTCTAATACTCCTCTTTTGGTAATTGTTTTTGGCATACTCTATTAGATGCTTGTATTAGGCCTGTTTCTCTGTGTTGGGCTTCCAGGCCCAGGCTATGACCAACCATTGCAAGGAATCCTGCCTTTCATTCAAGAACAAAATACATTGGAGTACAATATCACTTTGTTCGGGAAGTAGTAGAAGAAGGAAGTGTTGATATGCAGAAGATTCACACTAAAGACAACCTAGCAGATGCCATGACAAAACCAATCAACACAGAAAAGTTTGAACGGTGTAGATCCTCATACGGCCTATGGAATACATAAGCAACATGAATTTTGAAAATTTATCAAAATTAGCTTTAAGTGGGAGATTATGAAAATTAGTAAAGCTAATTTTAGAAAATAAATAAATAAATAAGAACTAAATAAAATGAAAGGTAATAAACAATCTTAGTTTATAACCTTAGAATTTTAATGGTTGAAAAAGAGAAGAATTATATACCTCGAGACTCGCCTATAAATTGAGTTTTTCTTTAATTCATTTCAATCAAGTCATCCAAAGAGAATAACATAATATTTCTTTGAGTAGTTTTCTTCTATATATAGAGAGAGAAGTGTATTCTCCTTTTGTCAAGAGAGAGTGTTATTGTAGTCTCCTTGTGAGAGAGAGAAGTTGTAATTCTCAAAGAAAGTTATTCAATTATTTCCATATTTTATACAAATTTCTAATTTTTTATCTCTATGTCAGCAACGTCGGCGGTGAACTGTGTCCCGAGAGTGACAACGTGGATGCAGCGGCGAAGGCACTTGAGGATGTCAATGTGGTCAGATCCGACGCTGACCGTAACAACAATGCCGAGGGAGGGGAGTGAGCGGATGACGTCAGCAGTGACCGGCTGTAGAGGGTTGCAGAGGATGGCGCGAACGGAGGAAGGGTGGATTTGTTGGGTTTGAAGGAATTGGAGGAGTGGGAGATTAGAGGAGAAGGCATCAAGGAAACGGTATTTGTTAGAGTTTTGAGATTGGAAGAGGCTATACAACGCTGGAGGGCCCAAAACCAAGAGTGGTGGAAGCTCTGAAGTCATTGTTCCACTCACTTCCCACTTATCTGCTTAGTAACTCATAGTCTGCTTCCAGGTTCCAGTTAAATGTTCTGTTGTGTTTTCTTTGGAGAATGCAGAGTCGAAAATTTGAGTTGTTTTTTTTTTTTCGTATTCAGAGATAATGTGTTTTAAGTGTTGTTTTTTTAGATGGATTAGATCATTTTTAATTTTAGGTATCCCAAATTTATGGACATTATACACCTATACACACATTTGAAAAATTGAGAAAGTATAGGAGAATTACATCTTTTTTTAACAACAAAAATAATGGGTTGAAAAAAGGAAATTAATTTTAATTTTAAAAGTTAAATTTTGAATTAATTAGATTTAATCATAATTTTTTTTTACCACAATCATTCTCTTGCAATCCTATGTCATTGCCACCGGTGCTATATTGTAATTTTGGTGTTTCTCGCAGTTGTTGTCTCATTACTTGTTTTTTATTAACTAAGTTGAATATTCATTTTATTGTGTATGTATATGGTTCTTTTTATTCTAAAGTAAATGTTTATTTAGATATCTATTGATATTTTACTTGATTTGCTTGACTTTGCATACACATATTCCGCAGCATGTTCATTTTACTATGTATACGAATGGTTTTTTCACTAAGATGTGGATGTTTATTTGGGTCAATACTATTTGAGTGAACGAAAATAAGGACGAAGTAGAGACAGTCGCTTTTGTTACAGCGCAGCTGTACGACGGGCGGCCTTCTTCCACGGCAAGAATGCGCGTCGCAGGAGAGCAGTAGGGCGGTACGGTTGTGCGTGACGCAATGGGCGATGGGGGACCTTCTCACTCATCGAGAAGGCGTGGCGGTTGGTAGGGATGGAAAAAGGCCAGGCGGCCTTCCAGGTGCCTATAGCCTGGCCTGTGTTTGGTCTGGTCTGGCCTGACCTGTTATAAAATAGGTACAGGTTCAGGCTCTTTTAAAAACCTTAATACATTAATAGGCTAGGCCCAGGCTTATTAATTAGCCTTATAGGCCTGTCAGACCTGCCTGGACCTGTTAAAATATAATTAAATATATAAATAATTATTTATTATTAATAAAATTATGAGATATTTTAAATTTATTATATTTTATTATAAATATTTGTGTATATTTAGGTCAGGCCAGGCTGAATAACAGGTCAGGCCTAGTAATTTATAAAGAGCCTATAACAGGTTGCAGGCCAGGCTTAGGCCAATCAACTGTATGACAGGACAAGCCTGTTAAGAGCAAAGTCTGGCCTGACCTAGCCTGTTTCCACCCCTAGCGGTTGGGAACAGAGGCCCAATGCCGCTGGGGAGAGCATGGGTAGAGGTAGCGACGGCACTTCGAACGCTTAGGGAGATGGAGATGTGATAATGCGGCGTGGAGGAGAGCTGACAATACGGCGTGGAGCATCAACGGAACAGTATCTCTGTTCTAGGCGAGGTGGCGATGGCGGCGCACCACAGTTTCTTGATGGGGACAATGGACGGCGTTGTAGAAGATGCAATGGTAGGAGATTACGATATAAATAGAATTTAGGGTTTGGTATCAGTGAAAATAAAAAATGAAAAGAACGAAAAGTGAAAATGAAATTAGATTGGGGTGTTTTTTTATAGTTATTGAGTCTGAATGTTCAACCTATTGTTTATGTTATTCATACCTTTCGCTGTCTACATAATAAAATTATTAAAAATTTTACATATTATTTAATTGTGATCAAGATTCAAACCAACATATTAAAAGACATCATATATTATTATTCAACCAAAACCTCAATTGAATGGGTTTTAAGTTTCAATTTTTAGTCTTTTCTTTTCTTTTTTTTTTTTTAAGATTTGAAACAAAACAAAAAAAATAACCAAATTCTAAAGTCTACTCAAACACAACATGAGAAAAATAGCAAAGCCATTTATGGTATGCTATATAAGAAACTTCCTTATCTTGTGCTTGCAGCTCACTCACCTCATTTATGCGCTAGTTAATTCTTATATATATATATATATATATTTCATTAAAAAATATTAAATANTTTACTCCCTTCACTTGCAGAAACAAATATCATGGGCATGATCTATTTTTGGGGGATTTGAATATTATTATTTTATTTTAGAAGTGACATAATTATTATTTGAAGGTTTGATTGTCTTGCTTTGATTATTATTAGGCTAATTATCTGGTATCGACTATTTTAATGTCAAATTTGTCCAACTTTTATTTTAAGATAAATTTTAATATTTTACAATTTATTTAAATTAGATATTAATTTTTAGTTATTGTTAATAAATTAGATATCAAAATTTTGGTAGCATAATTATCACTTTATTATTATTGGTTACCTTTAATAAAAAATCTTTTGTCAAAACTACATTTTTATTATCATTATAATACAAACTTTATTATTTGTCATCATATTGTCTTAAAGAGTTAATACTTATTTTGGTCTCGAAAATTTACACTTAACTTTAATTTCATTCTCAAATTTTAATTTATCCAATTGAGACTCCCCAAATATTAAATCGTGACCCATGTTTGTCCCTAAAATTATTTCGGTTAACATAATACTGATATGACGCGTTAACTTGGTTTGACTTGGCTGAACTTATCATATTTCCAAGTAAAGCTTTTAGCGTTTTGCGAAAGTAGAGCTACAACTTAAGGTTAAATTGAGTATCAACAACCTTGCCACATCATATACCTTTTACATTTCTACCATGGCAATTTGAATCACAAGAGACACACCTCGATAAGTTAGTGTGCCACATCAGTTCTTCATTAACAGAAATAGTCTCAGGAACAGACGTGAATCACAAGTTAATATTTGGGGATTTTAATTGGGTAAATTTAAATTTGGAGATCAAAATTAAAGTCGAATATAAATTTCAAAGACCAAAATGAGTTTTAACTTGATGTCCTAAATGATATGTTCTTTAATTTTATTTTATTTATTTGATATCGAAAGTACTTTTGATATTTTCACAATCTTTTGATAATATAGTTGGCAAAGTATTTGATGGAACTCCACGCCAAAAATAATCACAGAATAATCCCAATTTATTTTATTGAATATACTAATGAACAATAATAATTTTTAAAATTAATTTTAAACTCTGCACACAATTAAGTGATTTAGGCTGATAAAACTTTTCTTTTTTTAAAAGTAATTTATGAAAATTAGTTTTTAAAAATATTTTTTTTTAATTATAGTATTCATCAAATAAAAAATAACTTTTAATAACTTCAAGCAATAACAATTTACAATTGTGCATGACAACTAGTAACCTTGTGTGATACCTGTCTCATCTCCATATCCGGTTGCCGAACTGGTCTTGGCTGCCCAACACAGTCATTGCCTGGCGGTTTTGCTATTGTAGTTAGTTGCACAGTGTTGCTGCAATCCCAGCACTCTCTCCTCTCACAATTCTAAACCATGCTGATGATTCTACTTGGAGTCATATCTTGAGATTTATTACAATTTTATATAGAAAAGGAACTTTTATTTGCGTGTGTCTACTAATTACTTTAACTTTGTTAGATGTAAAAATCTTGGCAAATTGTATTATATGTACTGCTCCAGTCACTTTAACAAAGACATTAGACATGCACGGTTGAGGTCATTCCTACCCGGCCCTTTGATTTGATTCTAAAATAATATTATAAATTAGGCTTGGTTTATCAAATCGGAAACCTGATAAACCCATCAATTGATTCGATTGGATCGCTAATTAAATTGGATTTAAATTCATCTAAGTTAAATTCGTAAAAATTGAAGTGTACTGGATAAGTGAAATTGCAAGTGTACATGAAGACACAGGAGAAATAATAAGGGGTTAACTTGAGAAGAAGGCATCAAAACTCTTTGCCACATGTTCACATGCATCCATGAAACAATCTAATGTAATTGCACCAGCATGTGGTGAAAGGACAACATTGTCCAATGAAAAGAGCTCTTTGGGAACATTAGGCTCATTCTCAAACACATCCAAACCAGCACCTCTTATCTCCCCTTTCATCAAACATTGTACCAATTCCTTTTCATCAATTAGAGCTCCTCTTCCAACATTCACAATAATGCCATCCTTCCCCAATGCTAACATTACTTCCTTGTTGACTATGTACTTTGTTTGCTCAGTTAATGGACAACAAAGAACAAGAACATCACTGTTAGAGGCAAGATCAACGACATTGGAGTAGAAAGTGTATGAGACTGATGGATTCTTGTTCCTTGAATGGTACATGATTATGCAATCAAAGGCCTCTAGCCTTTTGGCAACTTGTCCACCAATTCTTCCCAATCCTATAATCCCAACTCTCTTGCCTCCTAGCTGAAACAAAAAGTTGAAAACTAGTTATCATTCATTTGAAACATCAAACTACTTTCATTGTTTCATTCAATAGTTCAATTCTAAGTAGTATCACTTCCCTATATATAGGGCCTGGACAAGTTATTAATCATCCTCTGACCACTACAAACAGAGTAAAACACTGATTCCCTTTGTCATTTGGTAATATTACATGCACACTTGACAACACTCTCAATCATGAATGATGACATCGAAATCGTCCTCTCGCACTAAAATCACAAAATTAAAATACAAATGAACTTTGTTAGGTAGATAATGGCTTTTGTAAACAATGTGAATAATAGACTCTAAAATTGGTTCAATAAAGTAAAAACTCACTGCACCTCCAAATTACCCACCTAAATCTTAATATTAGGATAACCATCCACACATCTAGTAAATTGAACATCCGATATATTCATTGTTCATATTGTTTAGTATTTTCATTGTCTACGTATACTTTTCCATTGCAAATATAGTTGTAGGTGAAACATATATAGATTAACAAAAAGGGTTGGACAGCCCCAAAAATCTTACCACACTAGTGGTGTTATATAATCTAACATTCATTGACTTTGGCCACATACACTTTTTTTCAAAGAAAATTCTGAGATTCATATATGCACATCCACAAAAAACTTCAGAGGAATCAAGTAAAAGATTATATAACACCACGTCGAATTCAAAATCTTAACGTTATTAAATCTAAGTGGGACTATACCTCCCACTTGCTATTCGAAAATGGTATAAATTTGTGTGCCAATACCTAACAAAATTCTCTTCATATACAGTATATATATTAAATGATAAATGATGTTAAAGAAACTGATATTAACTCATTCAAAAAATCAATAATCAGCTAATATTATTTTTAGTTGCTTTGATTGTTTGTTAAAAAGAAAAATAGTTGCTAACAAAACCGTTCTCAATATAACACGAATTGAACAAGCATAAAGAGTGAAAGTGTGAGTTACCTTTGAACCAGAAGGGAAGCTCCATGGCTTGAAATGAATCGACTTCTTGGCAAACCGATCACCGGCAGAGATCTTGAACATGACGTCGATCAGCAACGCCACGGCCATGTCAGCAACATCGGGGGCAAACTGTGACCCGAGAGTAACAACCTGGATGCCTCGGCGGCGGCACTCGGCGGTATCGATGTGGTCAGCACCAACGGTGGTAGTAGCGACGATGCCGAGGGAGGGGAGTGACCGAATGACGTCAGCAGTGACCGGCTGTCGCGGGCTGCAGAGGATGGCGCGGACGGAGGAAGGGTGGTTCTGTTGGGTTTGAAGAAATTGGGGGAGTGGTAGATGAGAAGAAAAGGCATTGAGGAAACGGTATTTGTGAGAGTAGTGAGATTGGAAGAGGTTGAAGACCATTGGAGGACCCAAGACCAAGAGCGCTGGAAGCTCTGAATCCATGGCCGCACTCAGATTTCAGTCACTCACTCGCCGATCTGTTTACTAACAAGTCATCAGCTGTCAAGGTGAATGGCGACGAGGCTCGCTTTTGTGGGACCCACTCATTGTCAGAGATTCCAACTTTCATTAATGGTATGTTTCGTGCTGGTATTGCACTAGGCCACCACTCAAATAAAAATCTTAAAAACAACTTTATGAAAGACGCTTGCGTAACAAAATCTAAACCATATATTTTAAAATTACATTTTTCACTTAAAACTATAACTTTTTATAAAGAAAAACGTCACCTAATGGAAAAAAGTAAATTAAAAGATTTAAGAGAAAAAATAATTAAATTATTAAAATTAATAGATCAAAAATTAATGATTTTAACTAATATTAACTGTAATGACACCAAATTCTTAAAATCAATAATTTTTCTCAAAATCTTTATTTTACTATAAGTTTTATTGAAAGACTTCAAAAATCTGAAAAAACTTATATTTCACACGAAATTTCTAAAAAATGTTATCATGAAAATGATTCCCCACACCTTTATCATACTTTTAACCCACAATTAAATTTTATAGTAGATATGCTTGAAGAAATATTAGTATCCATAAAATTTTAAAGAAATTAGGAAAAAGAGAATCCCAAAGAAAAAAATTTCAAAATATAATCAACATAACAGAATTAAAAGTAAAACCACCATTAAAATTATGAATATTGAAAAAAAATTAGAAGAAGTTACGATGTTTTTTAAACAATTAAAAATGGCTCAAGAAAATAATATTATGGAACAGGAATTTCAAATAGAAGAAGAATATAGAAAATGAAGAACACATCCTAGATTATTCAAGTGACGAAGAACCAGCAATTCCAATACAAGTAAAAAATGAAGCTGGAACATCTAAAGATAATCAATCTCAATTTAAATGGAAAATAGGTTTTAATAATTATGCTTTTAAAAAAGGGTTTATAAATAAAGATTCAAAATATACAAAAATACCATCAAAATACGTTCCTAAAATCCAGGAAATAGAAGGAGAAAGAATGCTCGATTTAGACTGTAAAAAGAATGAAAAAGAAATTTTTGAGAACTGGTTGAATTCTTTTTTATTAGAAGCCTTTACTAATCTAAAACTTAGTGAATTGTCTAGAAGAGATATTTGAAATTACATAGGGTTTCATACTAAAGGAACTGTAAGAGATTATATGACATCAATAGAAAATCAAATAATAGAAGAATTAGCAACAAAAACAACAGCTTATGATAAAATATTACATATAATGATGATTCTATATAAAGAATTTTTTGAAAAAAATATTATAGATCATAGACAAGAAGTCTATAATAAAGAATATCAAGAAGCAAAAAATCATTTAGCTAATATTCAGATATATGATTTATGTAATGTGGAGTCTTATATATGTGAATATAGAATACATTATTATAAATTAAAAGAAGAAGATAAAGACCATTATCTTAGAATGTATATAACAAAACTTCCATATCCTGCTAATGAATTTATAATGGGAAGATTTATAAGAGAAATAAATAGAGGGACAATTGAAAATAATTTTGGTGGAGCAACCTCTGCAATAAGAGAGGAAATAAAAGAAAGTCTTAATAAAAATTTTCAAAGAAAAAGAAAATATCAATTTAGAAAAAGAAAATACTATCCAAACTGGAGAAAAAAGAGGTATTTTAGAAAAAGAAATAACAATAAAAATAAAAGATAAAAAAATGACTATTGCCCAAATAAAAAAGAAAATTATAAGTGTTGGTATTGCCAAGAAGAAGGATACTATGCAAATGAATGTCCAAAAAAAAGGATAAAAAGGATCTTACCAAACAAATAGAAATTGCTAAGTCTTGTTTCATGGAACCATTAGAAGAATCTGATGATAACTTAGACTATATTTTTGAATATGTCTCAGAAACAGACTCAGAGACCGAGTAATAATGCCACATTTATTACTATAAAAATAACAGAAAAGTTTATAAATGCTTTCATAGATACTAGAGCAACACAATGCTTTGCTAGTACAAATATAAAACTTGATTGGAAAAAATTAAAGAAACCATTAAGTGTTAGAATAGCTGACAAATTAATACATAAAATTGACCAAAAAGCAGAGATGGCTGAAATATTTATTCAAAATTATAGGTTCATTGTTCCATCTATATATATGTTAGATTCTGGAATGGATTTTATCATAGGAAATAACTTTTTAAAGCTATATCATCCATTCATTCAAGAATTAACATATATAGTTTTAAAAACTCTACACGATTCTTCAATAAATCAAAAATCAAAACGTATAAAAATACCAACTACTACTATAGATAAGATCTTAAAATTTAAAATATTTTCTATATTAGAAATATGCTATTTGAATTTATATTTTCAGATAAATATCCCAAAAAATAATCTTGAAATAAAGATAGAAGAACTTTTGGATGAAATTTGTGCTGAAAATCCTTTAGATATTAAAAATACAAATAAAGAATTAGTAAGCATTAAATTAAAAGATTCTACAAAAGAGATAAATGTTCCAAATAAAATTCCTTATTCCGCAAGAGATAGAGAAGAATTCTCGTTAGAATGTAAAGATCTTTTAGAAAAAGGAATTATAAGATTAAGTAAAAGTCCTCATGCGGCTCCAGCCTTTTATGTCGAAAACAATAATGAAATTAAAAGGGGAAAACGAAGAATGGTAATTAATTATAAGAAGATGAATGAAGCAACTATTGGTGATGCTCATAAACTTCCAAGAAAAGATTCTATTTTAGAAAAAATCAAAGGAGCAACTTGGTTTTCATCTCTTGATGCAAAATCAGGATATTGGCAACTTCGTCTAGACGAAGAAACAAAGAAATTAACTGCTTTTACTTGCCCAGCAAAAGAATCAACAAGTGTGTTGCTCTATGAATGGAATGTATTACCATTCGGATTAAAACAAGCCCCAGATATTTATCAAAGATTTATGGAAGAAAATCTAAAAGAGCTAAATGAATTTGTTTTAGTTTACATTGATGATATATTAATTTTTACAAAATAGGATAGAGAAGATCATCTTCAAAAATTATTAATAGTCTTAGAAAGATGTAAAGATAAAGGATTAGTTCTTAGCAAAAAGAAAGCAAGAATAGCAAAACAGGAAATAGAGTTCCTTGGATTAATTCTATCCACTCAAGGAAAGTTAAAACTTTAACCAAATGTTTTAGAAAAGATAAATTTATTTCCTAATAAAATAGAAGATAGAAAATAATTACAAAGATTTTTAGGGTGTATAAATTATATTTCTGATCAAGGATTTTTAAAGAATATAACAGAATACACTAAAAGCTTATTTCCAAAAATAAGTACTAAAAAAGAATGAAAATGGGAAGAAAAAGATAGTATGCAAATTCAAAGAGTCAAAGAATTATGTGAAAAACTTCCAGAACTTTATATTCCAGAAGAAAACGACTACTTAATAGTAGAAACAGATGCTTCAGACATAACCTGGTCAGGATGTCTAAAAGCTAAGAAAGCTATAAGAAGTTTGGAACAAGAAAAAGAATCACTAGATTCTAAATATTTCCCAAACGAATTACTTTGCAGGTATATTTCAGGGACTTTTACTCCAACAGAACAGAGATATACTACTCATGAAAAAGAAACTCTAGCAGCAATTAAATCTCTTAAAAATAGAAAATTGACTTACTACCCAGAGAATTTACATTAAGGACAGATTCAAGTTACCTAACAGGTTTCATACAATATAATTTAAAAGTTGATTATAATCATGGACGATTGGTAAGATGGCAATTATTTTTGTTACAATATCCAATAAAAATTGAATATATTAAAGGTGACAAAAATGTTATTGCAGATACATTAACAAGAGAATAGAATTCGTCTACAACGCATTAGATCAAGAAATTCAGAAATACGAAGCATTAGATCAAGAAATTCAAAAATATGACCAAGAGCTCGAAAAATGTAAGCATTGTCAGCAAATAAGAACACAGATCCAATCTCTCAAGAAGGCCATTCAAGCAATGAAATCAATACAACAACCGAAACCATCAGAGTTCAGCCAGCTAAGCATGGCAGACAAGTCAGGTGAAGAAAAAATTTTCAGAAAATATAACAATTGCTAAAATTATTAAAAAATCCACCCAAGATAAAAAATATTATGTAATTTATAATAGCCCCATGAAAGGAGTATACGATACTTAGGAAAAAGCGGCACCATTCACACATCAATCAAGGATAATTCATAAAGGAGGATTTTTAACACTGGAAGAGGCAAAAGAATCCTTCAGGAAATATGAAGCTCTTCATCCAGAGCAAACCCTAAAAAGAGCAGATAAAGCTCCAATTCAAACCCGAAGAACAGGAATAATAAGAAACATTCCTACAAGGGATGAAATCAAGGAAAAGAAAAGGGTCTGTAGATCAAATCTCAAAGAAACCCTTAATATAGTCCTGAATTGGACTGAAGAAAAAAGGGCAATTTTGGGATATTATCCTATTGCCAAAGAACAGCTAACAAAGCTGGTTATCTTTCCAGATGCTTCCCCATCTGACACTTATCAGTTCTTCCAGTATGGATTAATTGATACAATTTTAATTTTTAATGATCTAAAAATTATTAGTGAGTTTCCTGCAGGATTTGTTGATGCAGTAAAGAGATTTAAAAATATGATTGACAATGTAAATCCAAGGGATGTATCCCTAAAATTTACAAACAGTCAACCTATTTTTAATGAAGAAGAAGAATGCTTGGTTCCAGCACACCAAGTAATATTCATGTCCGTCTTCCCAAAAAATTTTCAACCAATTGATCAAATTCAAGATCTAACAATTTACAGTCATAAAGGAAGACTAGCCAGCACATTAGCAAGGGTCTTTGAAAGAACTCAAAAAATAACAAAGGAATCTCACATAAGGATTAATTATAAAAGTAAAAATACTCTGCTCGTGTCCAGCAAAAGAAATGAAATTGAAGAAAGAGAGATGAGACTCCTGGTAGAATTTGAATCAGCATTCTACAACTTATCTGGACTTTTAGAAAAACTTCCTGAAGGGATAAAGATGAATCTCTGCTATTTGATAAAAGATAGAGAAGACCACAAGTGCCAGCTATGTGCCTCAGAAATATCTGAAGAAAGCAATAATGAAACGGAATCAACCCACATGGAAAAAGAAGAGGACAATACATCTGAAGCCCACATGATAAAAGAAGAGGACAGTGCATCTGAAGTATCCCTCAACATTATTGCATAATGACGTAAGCGCTTAGGTCATAAAGCACCAATAATGTAGCTGGTGCAAGATAACAAACAATGACGTAAGCAATGACGTCATAAGAAGGGTAAGGATGGGAATTGTCCATTAGACCCAACTATTATAAATAGGTTGCTTAGGCAATTGAAGAAATCATCAGAAAACAGAAAGCAGAAGGCTAAGAGTACTCATATGCTAGGAGAGCAAGGAGGAAGCTGCCGAGGCGATTCTGTAGTCTGACAAAGAATTTCCTTAGGGAAAAATAGTTCTAAACTCCCCCCTGGAGTTAGTATCTACAATCTCCCCTCTGGAGATAAAAACATCTATTGTAAAATATACTAAATAAAGGAAGTTTTTCTCCAGAAAGGTACATCTTCATCCTAGTCTTTTAGTTATGAATTACTTATAGAGTTTAGGATTAACAGAAGAATCTGATTATTATAGATTAACTGCTTTATTAGATAATGAAAAACAGGTTGTTCTAAAAACAGAATTAAATCTCAAATCAAATGAAAATTTTAATAAACAAAGTCTTTTAAAAGAAGTTTTTAATAGAAAAAATATAATATACTATGGAAAAATTCAACTTGAAGCCCCTATAAAGATAAAATCTGCCAATGAAGAACTTGAAATAGCTTTAATAAATAATGAAGAATTGAGTAAACAGATTGAGAAAATTAAGGATCAACAAAAAAGATCTAAAATTGGATGGATTCATATTAGTACTATACAAGTCTTAATCAAATCTACATATATGAAAGGAATTAATTCACCAATAAGTTTAGTAATATGTGACAAAAGAATTACTGATGACCCAATAGATCAAATAATTGAAATTGTTCATGAAAATTTGGCAAACGTAAATGTAAAATTTAATGCCCATCTTGGGTATGCTATACCTTTATCAACTGAAAATCTTGGAAGATCTATAAGTTTGGCTTATAAATTTCACAGAAAGAATTTAATGGAACAAAATGATGAACCACTTTCAATTACATATGCAATAAATTATGCTTTAACAAATAGCCATCATAGTATAATATTTAAAAACAGAGAAAGAATTTATGTCGATGAATTATTTCAGAAAATTGTAAAAATAGAAATACTAAAATATAAAGCTATTGAAAACCAGTTTTATTACTAAAAGAACCATAAGGAAAATTGGTTTCATCGAATTTTCAAATAAAAGAATCTAAAATTAATAGCCCTTTAAGTTTATCTAAGTTAAAAATTAAAGAAGAAAATTCTAAAATAAAAGAATTAACAAAAAAGGTCAAAAAATTAAATAAAACCCTAAATACTAAATTATGACAATAAATACAGAAGAAATATATGTAACATATCAAGACAAGAAATAAGAGCTTTCTGAAAGAGAAAATCGTTTGAATTATTTACAGTTTTCTGAAATAAATCAAAGAGCATTTGTAGCTCTAAAAATAATCTATGACAAATTAAAAAGAGAAGTTGAAGAGCTAGAAAAATTAATAGAGTCTCTAGAAAATAGTGATGAATCGATGATAGAGTTTGCAGAAATTCTAAAATAAATAATGGAGCATAAAACGATTGAAAAACCAGAAAATAAAATAAAAAGAAAAAGGGCGAAAAAATTAAAAAGTAAAATAGAGGAGTATAAAAGGAAATTAAACAATCTTCATATCGAAATTGATGATCTTATAATAAAAAGGATAGAAATAAGAATAAATATAAACAAGTTGGAATTAAACTTAAAAAATTTATAAATACCTGGAAAACCATATTATGACTTAAAAGAATTAAAGCTGTTGAAAAAAAAAATGGAGAATGAAGTTGAAAAATTAGAAAGATATTTAGAAACAAGAGAAAGTGTAGAAATAAAAGAAGTTTTTGAGGATTTGAGAAATTATATTAAAGAAAAAGACAAACAGATAAAAGATTTTATATACAATAATCCATGCAAAAAAGAATATCATAATTATGATAGAAATTAAAACAGAATTAAAAAACTATAAATATGAAGTCAGAATTATAAATATACATCAAGGACTAGTAATAAATGATCATATAACAAATACAAGAGAAATAGTAGAAATGGTCAATACTTTAAATTATGAAATTGCAAAATCTTTTAAATAAAGCACCACCAATTGAATCTATACAAATTATAAACTTATTCGAAATAAAATACGAAGAGTTAATAGAAATTTCGAAAAGGAAATTAATGGAAAAATCAAATTTGAAAAATTGGTATCAGAGACAAGTTAACGATTAAGGATAACACTTTCTCTTTAAGCAACACTTTTAGTGATACGCTTTTAAATCAATAACAACCACAAAATGAAAAACGTCTTTACAAAAAGTTGAAACTGACAACTTTATCAAAGTAGCCACCATTGCATTATGCTTTTGATAAGTATAAGCCAAAAAAATGTTGGCAGGTAAAATTATTTTTAAAATCTAAAATAATTAAATTAAACAAAGATATAACAACTAACGGTAATTCACAAATATAAAATAAATTCAGTTAAAAATTATACCAATGTTTTAAACTGAATTAGGTTATATGCATATTTCGTTTATAATTTTATGTAAATTAAATTTAATTAATTTAATTTATGTTATTTATATATAAATTTAATTTTATATATATATATATGTTATATTATGAATTTTTTTATTTAAATTAAATAAATATAGTATTTCCTGAAATAAATAAATGTTGAAGAATTTATCAAACTATATGGTTAGCCACATCTCAAATATAGAGGGTCTTTGGCCAAAATGGCCACATCTTGAGTGCACTGATCCCGTGCTGTGATACTGTTAGGTATCAGACAAATGACACAGCAAAATGTAGAGATAAAAAATTAGAAATTTGTATAAAACATGGAAACAATTGAATAACTTTCTTTGAGAATTACAACTTTTCTCTATCACAAGGAGGCTACAATAACACTCTCTCTTGACAAAAGGAGAACACACTTCTCTCTATCATATATGGGAGAAAACTACTCAAAGAAATATTATGTTATTTTATCTGGATGACTTGATTGAAATGAATTAAAGAAAAACTCAATTTATAGGTGAGTCTCTTCAATATGAACCATCCGTCAATTAGAGGTATATAATTCTTCTCTTTTTCAACCATTAAAATCCTAAGGTTATAAACTAAGATTGTTTATTACCTTTCATTTTATTTAGTTATTATTTATTTATTTATTTTCTAAAATTAGCTTTACTAATTTTTACAATCTCCCACTTAAAGCTAATTTTGATAAATTTTTAAAATTCATGTTGCTCATGTATTCCATAGGCCGTATGAGGATCTACACCATTCAAACTTTTCTGTGTTGATTGGTTTTGTCATGGCATATGCTAGGTTATCTTTAGCGTGAATCTTCTGCATATTAACACTTCCTTCTTTTACTACTTCCCGAATAAAGTGATATTGTACTCCAATGTGTTTTGTTCTTGAATGAAAGGCAGGATTCCTTGCAATGTGCAAGGCACTCTAACTGTCACAATACACAGAAATATTCTGCTATTTGTGCCCGAGTTCTTCTATCAACCTTTGGATCCAAATAGCTATCTTGCATGCTTGTGTAGCTGCCATATATTCAGCTTTTGTAGTAGATAAAGCTACAACAGTCTGTAATTTAGATAGCCAGCTCACAGCTCCTCCTGCAAATGTAAACACATAGCCTATAGTAAATTTTTATTTATCAAGATCACCTGCAAAGTCTGAGTCGACATACCCATTGATAATGAATTCTGATCCTCCAAAACATAATGCAACATTCAAGGTCCCTTTGATGTATCTCAGGATCCTCTTAACAACATTCCAATGCTCTTTACTTGGATCTGCCATAAATTGACTTACCATTGCAACTGCTTGAGCAATATCTGGCCTTGTACAGATCATAGCATACATAAGGCTTCCCACTGCTGATGCATACGGCACTCGAGACATTTCCATCCTCTCTGCTTCACTACTAGGGCACATACTTGAGGATAATTTAAAATTCATAGGAAGTGGGGTTGAAATTGGCTTACATTCTTGCATGTTGAAGTGTTGCAAGATCTTCTTTAAATAATTCTTTTGCGATAGCCAAATCTTCCTATCTTTTTTGTCTCGGTGAATTTGCATCCCTAAAATCTTGTTTGCTGATCCCAAGTCTTTCATATCAAACTCCCTAGCCAACTGTGCCTTCAATTCTTGGATTTGATCTTAGTTGGGACCTACCACCAACATGTCATCCACATACAACAGCAAAATGATGAAATCATTATCACCAGACCTCTTGTAATAGGTACAATGATCTGAGCTAAGTCTGTTGTATCCAAGGCTAATAATGAAAGAATCAAATTTCTTGTACCAACACCTTGGCGCCTGCTTTAGACCGTACAGAGATTTAGTAAAACTGCGAACTAAGTTTTCTTTTCCTTGTTCTTCAAAACCTTCTGGTTGGAGCATATATATCTCTTCTTCAAGTTCTCCATGAAGAAAAGCAGTCTTTACATCTAATTGCTCTAGATGTAAATCAAATACAGCACACATAACCAAAACTATTCTAATAGTAGATAGTTTCACCACTGGAGAAAATATTTCATTGAAGTCAACACCTTCTTTCTGAGCATATCCCTTGACAACCAATCTTGCACGATATTGTTCCACCTGATCATTACTATCTCGTTTGATCTTGTAAACCCATTTGTTACCAATGGCTTTCCAACCTGCTGAAAGTTCAACAAGTTTCCAGGTATGGTTCCTATGTAATGCCTCAATTTTTTCTTGCATTGCTGTCATCCACATAGAAGCGTCTGGATTGCGCATAACCTCCATAAAAGTTGTTGGCTCTCCATCTTCTGTCAAAAGACAATATGCATCATGATTTGTCAAAACATAATTTGAGTGCCATGATGGTGTTCTTCTTTGTCGAGTGGATCGACGAACTTCTATGTCATTAGCCTCTGTTTCTTGTTCTTCGTGCTGTGGTTCTGCTTCAGAAAGATTACCTTCTCTGCATTTTTCATCTATTTGAACAGTGGTTATCTCTTTAATAGTGCTGTCATTTTCTTGTTCTTTTTGCAATTCATCTTCTGCAAATATCACATCTCTACTGACAACTACCTTGCGGACAGTGGGATCCCACAGGCGATACTCCTTAACTCCGTCAGCATAACCCAAGAATATACATTTTCTAGACTTTGTGTCTAGCTTTGTTCTTTCTTGGGAATTGTACATCACATACACAGGACAACCAAATATATGTAAAGAAGAATAATTAGGTGGCTTACCTTGCCACATCTCCATTGGTGTCTTTAACCCAATTGCAGTTGATGGTGACCAATTTATCACATAACAGGCAGTTTTAACAACTTCTGCCCAAAAAGGCTTGGCTAAACCTGCAGTTTGCAACATAGCTCGTGCTCTTTCTAGGAGAGTCTTATTCATTTGCTCTGTCACACCATTTTGCTGAGGCGTATATGCAACTGTGAATTGTCGTTGAATACCTGCTTGCTTGCAAAATGTTAGAAAATCACCATCAACATATTCTCCTCCATTATTTGTCCTTAAACACTTGATCTTCTTTCCAGATTCAAGTTCTAACTTTTCTTTGAACTCTTTGAACATAGCAAACACATCTGACTTCTTCTTGATCGAGTACACCCATAGCCTCCTAGAGTAATCATCAATAAATGATACAAGATATTTTGCTCCTCCTAGGGACATCTCCGACGATTCCTACACATCAGAATGAATCAACTCCAATATGTGTTTGCTCCGAGCAGTTGATCTACCAAACGTCAATCTATGTTGTTTGCTTGTAACGCTGCTTACAAAACGGTAAGTGTACCGATTTGAGCTCGGGAATGAGATTACGTTCTACAAGAATCTTCAAGCCTCGTTCTGACATGTGGCCTAGTTTTCAATGCCATATCATCATCATTTCTTCTTGGCTTGTTGAAGCAACTGATGCCTCTGCCTCTTGCAAAGTTTCTCCTACAAGCATGTATAGATTTGCTGCAATCTTTTCTACTTTTATTACTACAAGAGCTCCTTTAACAACTTTCAAGATCCCACCTTCAATATGGGTCTTACAACCAAGTTCATCCAATTGCCCAATTGACACCAAATTCTTCTTCAAGCCTTTCACGTGTCTTACCCCTTGAAGTGAACGAATAGAACCATCAAACATTTTTATTTTGACAGTACCCATTCCAATAATTTCTAAGGCATGATCATTTTCCATAAACACCGATCCTTCCAAGACAGGTTCATATGTACAAAACCAATTACGATGAGGAGTCATGTGCCATGTTGCTCCTGAATCAACAATCCAAACATCAGTGACCTATTTGCTGCCTTTAGAACCAATTGTTGCTTCGCCATATAGGATTTCTCCATCATCAGAGGTGCTCACAATACATCCTTAAGAACTTGATCCTTCTAGAACCTTCTCTATACTCTTCTTATTCCAACAATCTTTCTTGAAGTGCCCTTTCTTCCCACAATTGTAGCATTTGACCTGCTTCTTACTTTGTGACTTTGGTCTACTTTGACTCCCACTGGAACCACGCTCCATTGATCTTTTTCTTGTCATCAACAAAGCCTCTGCTTGTTTTGAGTTCTCTAATCTATCTTCCTTATTCTTTCTCCTAGATTCTTCTTCATGAACTGCAGTAGCCATGTCATCAAAAGAAAGATAATCAGTCAAAACATTATTAGTTAAGTTAATGATAAGCTGATCATACGAATCTGGTAGACTTTGAAGTAAGAGCTCTGCACGTTCGTTTTCTGCTATGGTATATTCCAACGATGAGAGTTGGAAAAATAGCTTATTTAGATTGTTGATGTGATCCGTTGCCGACGTGGACTCACTCATTCGAAGAGTATAAAGTCTTCTCTTCAAGAATATCTTGTTGTGAAGTGACTTGACTTCATATAATTTGGTGAAAGCATCCCAAATTTCTTTTGCTGTCTTTTTCTCTACTACACTTGATAAAACTGAATCAGCTAGTGCCAAGTGTAAGTTTGCAACAGCATTGTTGTCCATCTTCTTCCATTTTTCATCTGTAATTCCAATGGGTCTACCTTCAATTGCTGTCTGACGAATGGATTTTTGACGGTTTAGAATTTCTCAAATAAAATCTCGTTGTAAAGTATAGTCTCTAAACCAAACAATAATCCTTTCATACAAAAATTTGTTTGTCACAAGTACAAACCCCTAAAATCTATAAACCGAAGTATTTAAACCTCGGGTCATCTCCCTAGGATTACAATAAAGTGTCTTGTTATTGGTTGTGAGTTATTTTGGGGTTTTTAATAAGAGGCATGAAAGTAAATGGCAATGAAAGCAAACTAACAACTATAAAAAGCTCTTGGCAAGATATGAGAACTAGAAGTCCTATCCTAGTTATCCTTCTCAATTGTGATGGGAATTGTTCATTGCTCCCACTTAGTTAACTTCTAACCTTAGAGGAAAGTCAAGTGGATGAATCAATTTGATTCCTCAAGTCCTAATCAACTCCTAAAGGAAAGACTAGCTTTAGAG
>NC_029780.3:5429893-5438918 GCF_000817695.3 Arachis duranensis | reverse complement strand
CTGTTTCGCAATGTGCGCGCGAGCGCCTTGTGCGCGTACGCGTGCATGGCCTGGATCAGATCTTTGGCTTTTTTGTGCTTCTCTCCACTTGTATGCTTCCTTCCTTGCTTCCCTTGATCCATGTCTAGCCTATTTCAACCTGAGATTACTAGCAAACACATCAAGGCATCTTATGGAATCAAAGAGAAATTAGAATTCATCAAAATAAGGATCGAAAAGCGTGTTTTTACACTTAGGCACAAATACGGGAGAGATAACAAAACCATGCTAATTCATAGGCTAAATGTGACAAAAGGTTATCAAAATACTCTAAATTCAGTACACAACAAACCGTCAAATTGGGGTTTGTCAACCTCCCCACACTTAAGCCTTAGCATGTCCTCATGCTAAAATAGGAAGGAACTAAGGGTTATGACATTTATTGAATGCAACTACACTATGTGAGTCCTATCTAAATGCAACTACCCTAAGCAAATGCAAATGCTTAATTCAAACATATCAAATTGCCAAGAGAGCATGTGTAAGCACAAGGGCTAGGCAATAGGAATCAAGTCCAAACCTACAATTGTAGTGAATCACCAAAAGAATTTAAACTTGCAAGAATATAGATAATACGGGTGAACACATGTGGTTGAACTTTTGAACCCTCACCAGATGTGTATCCGCTCTATTCACTCAAGTGTTTAAGGGTCAATTCACTCAATTCTCTTCTAATCAAGCTTTCCAAAATTTGATTTTCTTCTAACAATCAACATTTATTCAATGCATGCATACATTCATCATGAGGTCTTTCATTTGGGTTGTAATGGGGTTGGGGTCAAGGTAGGCTCATTTATGGTTAAGTGGACTAGACTTTGAATCTTTGATTAGCATAGACTCTCCCACCTAACTATATAATGACCTATACGAGTTTAAACTATTCTAACTACCCATTCTTCACTTTTTTTTTCTACACATTCATGCATTCTTATTTGATTCATAACACTTGTGCATTGATTTCTCTTTTATTGACTTCACTTTGGGGCAAATTGTCCCCTTTTTATTATTTTCCTTCTTTTTCTTCTTTTTTTTCTTTTTCTTTTCATCCTTTTTTTTTCTTTTCACTTCTTTTTCTTTTGTCAAACTATACACAAGAACATCAATGCATAAGGTCTATTCATTTGATCAATACATGAGTATGTACCCAATTCCTAAACATGAAAGTGTACTACCCCTTTTATCTCATCCAATGTTTCCAAGCCTCACCAACTTTGAATAATAAACACCCTCACTAGCCTAGGCTAATCAAAGATCCAAACAAGGACTTTTATTGGTTTTTCGCCTTGGGCTTGTAATGTGCTAAAATGAGAATAAGTTGGTTAAACATAGGCTCAAAATTGGCTAACAATGGAGAATAAAAGGTTGGCTATTTGGGTAAGTGAGCTAATGAAATGATGGCCTCAATCATATAAACGCATAAATACAAGAAATAGATGGACATATAGAATCAAGCAAATCAAGGATTACAATCATAGAAAGAGAGCAATTTCACACAAGAATGGGAAATAAGCGGTTATAAAATGTAACCACATCAATAAGCTCAAGTCTCACAAGCTTGTGTTCTTAGTTCAATACATGCTTCACAAAGTATGAAATTCAAGCAAGTTTCACCAAAAAAAAAAATTTTCTTTCAATCAATTGGGTTAATGCCCTATATTTAAACTTCTTGGAAAATTTAATGTTTGACTAAGCATTGTTGTGATTGAAAAATTCAAAAATTTCCTTAGTTCACCCTTTCCTTTTTCACTTTAAAACCGATTTCTTATGCAAAAAGGGTGACTAAATATTTGCAATCCAAGATATGATCTCTAATCACAACTACAAACTAAAAGACAAAGATAAACAAAATGTATAAAGAGGAATCCAACTAAAAGTACAGAATCTATCATCCAAAACATCTAAAAATATCCAAAAGCATCAAAATATCAAAAATCCAAGATAAGCAATAAAAGTATCCAAAGCAAACTAGAAGTGCATCAAAATATATACAAAATGTGCAAAATAGGATGACTAGGTTGAAAAGTTCACCGGTTCCCAAATAATGCTACCGGTGCCCTCCCCACACTTAAAACCAAGCATCGTCCTCGATGCTAAACCGGAGGATCAGTGGGTGGTACAACGATAGGCTCAGGCTCTGTCTGTGGGACCGGCTCCTCATGAGTCTCTGGTGGCTCATTAGTGTCAGGGGCCTCAGCACCCAGGGAAATAAGTGCCTGGTCCATCCGATCTAGTCGGCGTCTAACATGGAGTCGCTCTCGCTCCAAAAAACGGAAAAGACGCTGGACCAGGATGTAAGTAGGCTCAGGTGCTGCTGGTGGATTAGTGGATGATGAAGGAGCTGCGGCTGTAGAGGATGACGGGGCAGCTGTAGGGGCTGATGGTGAAGGTGTCCCCACAACAGCTCTGGCCCGAGACCGGCGTCTAGCAAGTGGCCTCTCGTGCACCCAACCACCCCAGGGAATAGTAACCTCCCTGTCATCATCATCAGGGGGCGGTGGTCGCACATCATCATCGAACCAAGGAACTTCGGCTAGGGCCGCCATACTCGTGACCAAAGTAGGAAATGAAAGTAGGCCACGAATATGCGCCCGCCACATACACTGTCGGATCAGTCTGGGGAAAGAGACCTCCTTCCCCTCCATAACACACCCAATCAGTAGAAGCATCTCCATAGGAATCTCAGAGAAGTGGGTGGTGGGGAGGACATAGCAAGCAAAGATCATCTGCCAAGTCTTGGCCTCCCTAGTTAAATGAGTAAACAACATCCCTTTCGGCTTGGTGTTGTTGGCATCCATAACCCAAGTAGCCTCTGGTAACCCAATAACAGTCCTGAGCGCCTCATAATCGAAGGTCATGCTGTGTATAGCTAACTCAGCCTGCTGATGGGCACACAGCTCATCAGGGACATGCCGGCACTGAAGCGCCTCCTCAATAGCAGTCTCAGTAATCATAATCTCCCTACCCCTCACCTGAACCGAATCCAATGTCGGACGGAAGAAGTTGCAGTAAAATTTCTTCACCCAAGACACATTGATATCCCCCAAATCCTGGTCAACAAAGTTGATGCCTAACTCGAGGATCCGACCTTCAATGGATCGTCTCACATCAGTAGGGAGAAGCAGCTTCTTCTCAACGTTCAACTTTGTAGTCCGATACTTAGAAAACCGGAGCTCACAGTAGAGATTAGGAAATTTGTCTGGATTGGTAGAAGGCAATAACTGGTTTTCCTTGTCCACATCATTCAGTGGATTCTTGGCATAATTCTTATATGTGGAAGGAAGAGAAGGGGTAGAGTGTTTTCTCTTTTTGGAGGTAGTGGCTATGGCTTTGCCTTTGTCCGACATCCTGAAAAATATGATAGGATATATAAGACAATTAGCATATAGCAAAGAAGGCATGTGCAGGAGACAAATGACAAAAACAATCATGATGTTGCAATGAATATGCAAAAGTGAACAAGTAAACCATAAGCGAACAATTGAACCAAAAGGTATAATCCTCATCAGGGCAACAATTCCTATTCAAAAGGCAATAATGGCATCAAAATGTAAAAGAATGGTTAAAGAATGTTAAAGAGGAGTGGAAGGTAATTAGTTAAAGGAGTTAGTGAGTTTAGAAAAGTAGGTTAGGAAGATGATGACATTTTTGCACAATTAAGAAGAAAAGATTGTGGGTTAAGTTCACACTGGTTGTGCAAATCCGGGAAGTCAACAGGAAAAGAAAGTTGCCCAAGTTTGAAATAAAGATCAAAATGAAACCAATTTTCTTGAAAATCGGGCAGCATTCCGGCTTAAAGTTGGGCGTTCCCGGATAGCAGAGTGGCACAATAGGCATAGAAAACAACATCAATTAGGCAAAGTGACAGTGATGTAGCATTCAGGCAACATGAAATGCATAAAAATCAGTCCAAAAATCAGCATACAATATCCAAATAGCAGACAGCAAATAAGCATGAACGGAGCACTTATCAGGCCTAGAATCCTCTATCCAGCCCTAGCTACCTAACCGCAATTATTTCTATCTAACCTAGCATACAAAATTTGAATTTGAACTAACTAACATACAATAGACTAACTAACATACATGAACAATAAAAAGAAAAATAGAAAAATACAGAAACAGAGCAGGAACCTGGGAGCGGTGAAGAACTAAGAATGGAAAGGAAACTGGGGGGGAAGGCAGTGCCAGGAGCAACAGAGGCAGCACGTGCTCCGCCGTGAACGGTGGTGGTGGGGACGGCCGGTGCGGTGGTGCTGTTAGAAGAGTGAGGAAAGGGCGAGATGGTAATGACGAAAGAGGAGAATGAGGGAGGAATGTGCGGGAAAGGGAGAGTGGGAGTGGACCGCCGGCAGTGATGACGGTGGCGGCGGAAATGGTGGCGCGGTGGAGGTTTGGCCGGAAGGAGGGAGAGAGAGTGAGTTGTTGAGGACGAGAAAGGAGTGAATGAATGAGGGAGAATGAGGGTTGATGGTGGCGGTCGCGGTGGTGGGTGACGGCGTAGCAGAGGCGGTTATGGAGGAAGGGAAGAGAGGAGGAAGAAGAAAACGGAGGTTGAAGAAGGGAAGTGCGCGACTGCGCAGTGTGCGTCGCGCATTAGGGTTATCCCTATTTTTTAAATCGAGCGAGCGCGCACCTTGCGCGTCCGCGTACATTAAGAAAACTCGGGACCTACGCGTGCGCGTACAACGTGCTTACGCGTGGATGAGTGGAATAGGAAGTGACGCGTGCGCGTACAGCGCGCGCACGCGTGCATACGGTTGGGCTAGAGGCATAGAGGTGGCCCAACGCATGCCTAACTCTCTGGAGAATGGCCTGGAAGTCGCGCATTCAGATCGGCGCGCACGCGGCATGTACGCGTCCGCGCGCAGTGAGAAAATTAGGATGTCCACGCGTGAGCGTGCAGCGCGCTCTAGCGTGGATGGCAGAATAGGTATTTGCGCGTGCGCGTATAGTGCACGCACGCGTGCCTCAGATTGGGCCTGAAGCTTAGAGTGGGCGTGAGGCACGCCCAACTCTCGGGTCCATGGCCTAGAGTGGTGGCAGCACGCATGGACGCGCGCGCGGCGAGTGCGCGTCCGCGTACATTGCTAAGTTATGGAATGGCGCGTTGGCGCGATGTGTGCGCTCGCGCAGGATGAGTTGGGCCTGGGGCCTAAAGCTAGCCCGGAGCCGGCTCAACTCTCTGGAGTTTGGCTCAAAAACCTGCAGCAGCGAATCGGCGCGGACGCGGCATGTGCGCGTCCGCATGAACGTCCATGTTCTTAAAAACGGCGCGCACGCACGTTGTGCGCGTCCGCGTGGATCGAGTTGGGCTCAAAGCATAATGTTTGCCCACGGGAGGCCCAACTCTCTGGTGTTTGGTTCGTGGTGCATGCTTACAAGGACGCTTGCGCGTGCATGGCGCGTTCGCGTCCACCCCCCTTCTTCTTCTCTCCTTTTTTTTTTTTCAGAAAACAAACTGCTGGGTGCTCCCCTTAGTGTTCACAACTCTTATTCACTCAACCATCATACAATTCACAAGAATGCAATTTTGATATTATTCATCTACTACTAAACACAACATGCATATGACTAAGCTAACAATTAAATTGTACAAACAAATTTGTATGAAATATCTACCTACAATGGTAACTCAAATCACTTATTAAGTAAATGTAAAAGATTGGAAAGAGTTTACCATGGTGGGGTGTCTCCCACCTAGCACTTTTAGTTTAAGTCCTTAAGTTGGACAATTGAGAGGCTTGTTGTCATGGTGGCTTATGTTTGTACTCATCCTTGAATCTCCAAGGATCTTTGCTTCTCAATTGGTTGACAGAATTTCCAACCATTTTTATTAAGCTTGGGCAGAATTCTACCCAAAATACGAGTCCCCATATTTGGTCTTCACGTATCAAACCGGGATCCCATATCTTATTTTCGCATCCATCCGTTAGTTGAGTTCCATGATTATGTCGGATGGGCGGTTGACATGAATGTGGTGGACACACCGAATTCTCTTTACTCCACCAATACTTCCTTCTAGACCCATACAAGGTGATCCTTATCCCAACATCATCCCTATATCTTGAGGCCTTGACCTTAATGAGCTTAACACCTACTTTCCGACCACTACACAACTCATTCTTACTTTTAATTCCACAAAGAATTCTAAGTTGACCATCATTTTCAACCAAACCATATTCAAGTGAGAAATTGAAGCTTAGAGGTAGAAATTTTACCCACTTAAATGCTGTGTTGGATGGTGATTTGGAAAAGAAGACTTCCCCACACTTAGACAATGCAAGATCTACCTCTTTGTGCTCCTCTTTGGTTGTTTCCACCTTTTCACAAGCTTCTTCAATTTCAACCTTTTCCCCTTTGTTACATGGCTTGGTGTTGACATATTGTGTAATGGGAGGTGATTCAACTTTAGATAGGAATTCATTGATGAATGAGTTCATCTCTTGATCAACCTCTTCATATTCTTCAATTTCGATATACACCATGTCATTTTCGTTTTCCTTGGGAGGTTGTACACACTCTTCTATAACTTCAACTTCATGTCCAATGGGAGAGGATTCGATTGTAGATAGGAATTCATCCATGATGGAATCCATCTTTTGATAGGCCTCTTCCAAGTCTTCAACTATGATATGCCTTGGAGGTTGCGCACCCTCCTCAACATCAATATCAAGCTTCTTGGGAAAGTGCTCCATGATGCTACATTCCCATGGACTTTCAACATCTCCTAAATCTTCAACCACTTCTTCCTTTTCTTCAATAACCATAGGCTCCTCCAATTGCTCTAATACAAAATAGCCTCCCTCATCCCCCACCGGAGTTTTCAATCTCTCCCTCATGCTTTGCTCTTCAATTGATTCTCCATATATGGCTAGGGAAGCACCTTGAGTGTTCAAACATTTGTAGGCTAAAGTATGCACTACCTTGGTCAAGTTAGTCACAAACTCTAAGGTGTTCCTTTGCATATCCGCTTGTCCTTGAAGTAGCAATGTGAGAGAGTCATCCATTGGGGCTTGGGGTGGATAAGAGGGTTCATTATTTTGGAGAGAGGGTTTATAGTAGGAAGGTGGTTCTTCTTGGTAAGGGTATGGAGGTGGTGTGCATTGAGGTGGTTCTTGGTAGTGATCTTGATAGGGTTGTGGTGGTGCTGAGGGTTCTTGCTCATAATGGTCATAAGAATATGGTAGGGATGGTTGGTTGTATGGTGAATATGGATCATAGGAAGGTGCTTGATGTGGAAAGGCTTGTGAGTATGGTTGAGGTTCATGTTGAGGATAAGATTCATAGGCATATGGTGGTAGTTCTTGAAAGTCACAAGGTGGTTCACCATAGCCATTGGGTTGGTATGCATCATAGGATGGCTCTTCTTCATAGTGCATTGGTGGAGGTTGTTGCCATGAAGATTGATCATATGCATATGGCTCCTCCCACCTTTGATTGCTCCATCCTTGATACACATCCTCATTGAAGCTCTCATTACCTACAAGACAATTGGAACCAAACTCATAGCCAAAGTGAGAATTCATGATGGGAAAAGAAAATAAAATTCTACACTAGCAAATGAAGCAAAAAGCAAGATATTTACACTATTCACATATATACAACAACCAATAACTCAACACCATTGCAATCTCCCCGGCAACGGCGCCATTTTGACGAATGGATTTTTGACGGTTTAGAATTTCTCAAATAAAATCTCGTTGTAAAGTATAGTCTCTAAACTAAACAATAATCCTTTCATACAAAAATTTGTTTGTCACAAGTACAAACCCCTAAAATCTATAAACCGAAGTATTTAAACCTCGGGTCGTCTCCCTAGGATTACAATAAAGTGTCTTGTTATTGGTTGTGAGTTATTTTGGGGTTTTTAATAAGAGGCATGAAAGTAAATGGCAATGAAAGCAAACTAACAACTATAAAAAGCTCTTGGCAAGATATGAGAACTAGAAGTCCTATCCTAGTTATCCTTCTCAATTGTGATGGGAATTGTTCATTGCTCCCACTTAGTTAACTTCTAACCTTAGAGGAAAGTCAAGTGGATGAATCAATTTGATTCCTCAAGTCCTAATCAACTCCTAAAGGAAAGACTAGCTTTAGAGATTTTCAAATCAATTAGCAACTTCTAATTATCAATCAACAAAGGAATTAGATAACTCAAGAGTCACTAATTACTCAACCTAGACCAAGAGGAACAAAATCTACACTAAAATCCAACCAAGCATTTCATCAAACACTTGGAAGGCATAAAAGAAAAGCATAGTAAATCAACAACAAGAATAGAATCCAACAACAATTATTGCAGAGAATTAACAACAACAATCAAGGAAATCACAATTATCATGAATTACCTCAAATTGCATTATTGAAAGGAAATAAAAGAACAACAATCTATCCAAAACAAAACGAAGAATTACAATTGTGAAAGCACATAACTAGAAAGAGAGAGATGAGAAGATTGAGAATTGATAAAGGAAAATTGAATCAAAGTATGAATTAAATCTAGATCTAAGAAGAGAGATTAACCTAAACCTAGTCCTAATCCTAATTCTAGAGAGAAGTGAGAGTTTCTCTCTCTAGAAAACTAAACTAAAACTAATCCTAGTGAGTGTGTATGTGTGTATGAACATGTGTTGTCAATCCCCTTCAACCCTTGGCTTTTATGTGCATTTTGGCGCCAAAGTTGGTTGCTGAAACCTCCCCAAAATCGCCAGGCACGTGTTACATAAATGAAGTCATATGCCCTCATTGGCGCGTGCGCGCATGGTACGCGTGCGCGTCCTTGGCCTGTTTCGCAATGTGCGCGCGAGCGCCTTGTGCGCGTACGCGTGCATGTCCTGGATCAATTCTTTGGCTTTTTGTGCTTCTCTCCACTTGTATGCTTCCTTCCTTGCTTCCCTTGATCCATGTCTAGCCTATTTCAACCTGAGATTACTAGCAAACACATCAAGGCATCTTATGGAATCAAAGAGAAATTAGAATTCATCAA
>NC_029780.3:5409774-5429827 GCF_000817695.3 Arachis duranensis | reverse complement strand
TTCTCTGCATTTTTCATCTATTTGAACAGTGGTTATATCTTTAACAGTGCTGTCATTTTCTTGTTCCTTTTGCAATTCATCTTCTGTAAATATCACATCTCTACTGACAACTACCTTGCGGGCAGTGGGATCCCACAGGCGATACCCCTTAACTCCGTCAGTATAACCCAAGAATATACATTTTCTAGACTTTGGGTCCAGCTTTGTTCTTTCCTGGGAATTGTACATTACGTACACAGGACAACCAAATATATGTAAAGAAGAATAATTAGGTGGCTTACCTTGCCACATCTCCATTGGTGTCTTCAACCCAATTGCAGTTGATGGTGACCGATTTATCACATAACAGGCAGTTTTAACAGCTTCTGCCCAAAAAGACTTAGCTAAACCTGTAGTTTGCAACATAGCTCGTGCTCTTTCTAGGAGAGTCCTATTCATTCGCTCTGCTACACCATTTTGCTGAGGCGTATATGCAACTGTGAATTGCCGTTGAATACCTGTTTGCTTGCAAAATGTTAGAAAATCATCATCGACATATTCTCTTCCATTATCTGTCCTTAAACACTTAATCTTCTTTCTAGATTCAAGTTCTAATTTTTCTTTGAACTCTTTGAACGTCACAAACACGTCTGACTTCTTCTTGATCGGGTATACCCATAGCCTCCTAGAGTAATCATCAATAAATGATACAAGATATTTTGCTCCTCCTAGGGACATCTCCGGCGATTCCCACACATCAGAATGAATCAACTCCAATATGTGCTTGCTCCGAGCAGTTGATCTACCAAACGTTAATCTATGTTGTTTGCTTGTAACGCAGTGCTTACAAAATGGTAAGTTTACCGATTTGAGCCCGGGAATGAGATTACGTTCTACAAGAATCTTCAAGCCTCGTTCTGACATGTGGCCCAGTTTACGATGCCATGTCATTGTCATTTCTTCTTGGCTTGCTGAAGTAACTGATGCCTCTGCCTCTTGTAAATTATCTCCCACAAGCATGTATAGATTTACTGCAATCTTTTCTACTTTTATTACCATAAGAGCTCCTTTAACAACTTTTAAGATCCCACCTTCAATATGGGTCTTGCAGCCAAGTTCATCCAGTTGCCCAATCGACAACAAGTTCTTCTTCAAGCCCTTCACATGTCTTACCCCTTGAAGTGAACGAATAGAACCATCAAACATTTTTATTTTGACAGTACCTATTCCAACAATTTCTAAGGCATGATCGTTTCCCATAAACACAGATCCTTCTAAGACAGGTTCATATGTACAAAACCAATCACGATGAGGAGTCATGTGCCATGTTGCTCCTGAATCAACAATCCAAACATCAGTGAGCTGTTTGCTGCCTTTAGAACCAATTGTTGCTTCGCCATACAGGATTTCTCCATCATCAGAGGTACTCGCAACACATCCTTGAGAACTTGATCCTTCTGTAACCTTCTCTATACTCTTCTTATTCCAACAATCTTTCTTGAAGTGCCCTCTCTTACCACAATTGTAGCATTTGATCTGCTTCTTACTTTGTGACTTTGGTCTACTTTGACTCCCACTGGAACCACGCTCCATTGATCTTCCTCTTGTCATCAACAAAGCCTCTGCTTGTTTTGAGCTCTCTAATCTATCTTCCTTATTCTTTCGCCTAGATTCTTCTTCAAGAACCGTGGCAGCCATGTCATCAGAAGAAAGATAATCAGTCAAAATATTATTAGTTAAGTTAATGATAAGCTGATCATATGAATCTGGTAGACTTTGAAGTAAGAGCTCTGCACGTTCATTTTCCGCTATGGTATATTCCAACGATGAGAGTTGGGAAAATAGCGTATTTAGATTGTTGATGTGATCCGTTGCCGATGTGGACTCACTCATTCGAAGAGTATAAAGTCTTCTCTTCAAGAATATCTTGTTGTGAAGTGACTTGACTTCATATAATTTTGTGAGAGCATCCCAAATTTCCTTTGCTGTCTTTTTCTCTGCTACACTTGATAAAACTGAGTCAGCTAATGCCAAGTGTAAGTTTACAACAACGTTGTTATCCCTCTCCTTCCATTTTTCATCTGTAATTCCAATGGGTCTACCTTCAATTGCTGTCACGCAATTGTCTTTTCTCATAATGGCTTTTATCTTCAATTTCCATATGAAAAAATTACTCCTACTGAATTTTGGAATTTCATACTTTGCTGCCATTTTTTTAGACGGTAACTCGCAGCAGAAAAAATATATTAATCACTAACCTTTGGCTCTGATATCACTGTTAGGTACCAGACAAATGACACAGCAAAATATAGAGATGAAAAATTAGAAATTTGTATAAAATATGGAAACAATTGAATAACTTTCTTTGAGAATTATAACTTCTCTCTACACATGGAGACTACAATAACACTCTCTCTTGACAAAAGGAGAACACACTTCTCTCTATCATATATAGGAGAAAACTACTTAAAGAAATATTATGTTATTCTATCTGGATGACTTGATTGAAATGAATTAAAGAAAAACTCAATTTATAGGTGAGTCTCTTCAATATGAACCATCCGTCAATTAGAGGTGTATAATTCTTCTCTTTTTCAACCATTAAAATCCTAAGATTATAAACTAAGATTGTTTATTACCTTTCATTTTATTTAGTTATTATTTATTTATTTATTTTCTAAAATTAGCTTTACTAATTTTTACAGATACAACATCTGTGAGTCATATATCGAATGCAACCGTGATATGAACATAAGCATATATCGGATACACTGCATCCGAGATACGCGTGTTTTTTTTATTTGGATCAGTGCATCTGAGATACGCGTGATGTTACGGGCCCATTTTTATATATAACATTACAATATTTTCGTAAAAAAAATATATATCAAAATGGATAAACAAGTAGAGTCATACATGTGTGGAGGTCTAAAAACATAAATAATGAGAAAAATACATAGTAATAATGGTAACTAACGCCGTCCGATAGTAGGATCCAAATGGTGTCCAGTCCCACATCCACGAGGACGAGACACCCTTGGGGGATGGTATGGCCGAGGACGAACAACTGGCTGGCTGACAGTGGGTGGTGGCCACTGGTGTGGTGGTGGAGGAGGAGCTGCTACAATCATGGGAGGAGACATAGGAGGTGGTGACCAGATAGAACCGGACAGAGGTGGCTGTGGTGGCAGGGATAGAGTTTGATAGTAGGGTGACGGAGCAGAACTAGACTGTTGCGGTGGAGGTGGAGAAGTCTGCTGAAGGAGCTGAACCATGTTGGGTGGATACACCGCTCGATGTCCCAAGTATGTCGGTATCGTCTCTCTAGTGGCGATAACAGCAGGCTAAGTCATCCATCGCATCACCAGTCGCCCTGATGATCTAGAACATATCATCGATATTTATCTCAACATCAGATTTAATGTCGAACTGGGGCTGGTCCCAAGCAGTGTCATCAGCCGGGTGGTGACTGGGGATGGAGGTACCCGGCATAAGCCTCGTAGCTACGCCAGCCTCATGGTCAGCGAAGAATGCATCGGACGGCTACCCTGCATGTGCATTGGGAATGTCAACCTCAGGTATATCCTCTTGTCGTGCATACTCAGCATCCTCGTTCGACAACTGCTGGTCTCCGTCACCGTGCTGAGGCCCTACGGGTGCGCTGATCGCATGCCTGCCGTGCCGGTCTCCAGACATCATCGCGAGGTCTCTGGTACAACCCCCAACAGGCTTTCTAGCTGTGTGCAGTCCAATGTGGTAGGCAACATCTTGGAGCGTAATGCTGGCCTCACCCCACGGAAGATGGAACATATGGGTTTCTGACCTCCACCGCTCAACAAATGCAGAGATCAAGAAATTGTCAAATATAAAATTCCTCCACTCTACTGCATGTCCAAATCCAACTTCCCTTATATAGGGCAACAGGATGGGCGACGACGGGAGACCAAGTGTTACACGGTGTAGCAAAAGTAACCGTAGTCTCTGCAATTCCCAAAATAGGCAACTAACGCATATTAACTACATCTAAAGCATTAATTGTCCCTAAACATTACTAAAACTTATAACATACCTACATAAGTATTTACATTAAATGTAACAGATATATATATTCTAAGTCACTAAAGACTAAGAATCTAAACCTATTAGAATATAACTAAAAATCTACAAAACTAAAATCTATTATTAACTAACAATAAAATAAGGTTAAACTACTAACCTCAAAGTCCAACGCTTCAGTTACGTGTCAAGTGTTATTCAGTCTATTAATGTCTCCTTCGCGAACATATTGTCGGGGGGCCATATCTCGTGAAGGAGCTCGCTTTCACACGTTCAAAAGCTCAAATATTTGAAAAAAACTTGCTCTAATTCACGTTCTTCCTGGATGGCTGTGCCTTATATACGCTAACGAGTGTATGTCGGATACTGTGCCACCGTCTTGGATCATCACTAGTATCTCGGATGCATTGGCCCAAATAAAAAAATATGCGTATCTCGAATGCAGTGTATCGGATATATGCTTATGTTCATATCACAGTTGCATCCGAGATATGACTCGCAGATGCTGTATCACAGCACGTGATCAGTGCACTCGAGATGTGGCCATTTTGACCAAAGACCCTCTGTATCCGAAATGTGACTCACGATGATTTTGATAAGTTCTTCAACGTTTATTTATTTCGATAAATATTATATTTATTTAATTTTAAAAAAATCCGTTATACCAATAGTAACTCGAATCAATTTGCATAAATTATAAATATTTTTTACTTTTAAATTAATCTTTTATTTATTATCCATTAACTTTTAAACAAAGACTTATAAAATAAATTCCAAAAATTATAGAAAATATTAAAAACTTCAATCATCCCCTCAATTATCAATTTGAAATCCACTCTAACTAGTTTAATTTACTCGTTAGCGGGCTTATCATTGATGGGCTAAATTAAAAATATTATAGAGTTATCAAATTACTTATAAAAATATCATCATTTTAATTTGTTAAGAACAAAAAATATTCTATCATTAAATAAATATTTTTAAGAAAAGAGTAAAGTATCGTTTTTGTCTTCAACATTTGGAATAAATTCTATTTGTGTCCCTAACGTTTAAATCGTCCTATTTGTATCCCTAACGTTTGTAAAAGTGATTCAATATTATCTTGCCGTCAATTACACATCATGAGCGCTTTAGTTTGAGTTTTAAAAATCTCTTTTTGAAGTTAGAATACAAATGTCTAGGATAGAATTAATGATCTACTCCGAAAAATAGCTCATCAAATGTTGAAACTAATGCCTACAACATTTACATAATTCACTTTTCTAGGGACATAATTGAATCTAAACACAAATAGTGGGTATAATATTAAAATCGAACACATCCAAGTGAGACATAATTGAGAATGAATACATCCAAGTGAGAATGATTGAAAAATATAATATGATTTATTAGTATAATTGATAGTAGGATAACATTGAATCACTTTTATAAATGTTAAGGATACAAATAGGACGATTTAAACGTTAGAGACACAAATAGGACTTACCCCAAATGTTGGGAACAAAAACGATACTTTACTCTTAAGAAAATTTAAAGATCAGGTTTTAATTCAATTTTTGTAAACATAATTAAATTTAAAATATTTTCTTTTTTTCCCAAAGATAAATGTTATTTTATTAATATAAAATAAAAGTGTTTCCATAAGGAAGTACAAAAGAATTGGGTATTCCCATTTATCACCAACTATGACTGAAAGACTAAGAGCTTAAAAAAGAGTAAAGTAAGAGTAAAGAAAATTATCAGCATCTATCAAGTATGGCTCACGAGTTCACGCACTAAATTGCTGGCTTCTTTCACTATCTCTGGTGCCGGGCTTATTACCTTCTAAAAAACACACCGATTCCTTGCTTTTCAAGTGTTCCAACACCGCGCAGCTATGAGGAGGGTCTTTTGTCTACCGTCGAATTGAGCCGCTGCCCAGGATAAGACTCGTTGCCACCAATTGAAAAAGGTCTCTTCTTCTCTCATCCATAGGTTAGGGGTTATTAAGTTTAGACTCCATATTATTGAAGACAGGGGGCATTGGAACAAAGCATGAGAAATTGATTCAGCCTTCAACATGCATCTTGGACAAGTGGCAGGAGTGGATGCGAACCGACTGTGAACTTGTTGCAATACCGAAAGCTTTTCATGAAGACTTTTCCATAGAAAAATCTTAATTTTATATGGTAATTTCAACTCTCAAATACTATTCCAGACTCTGTTGTGTATGTTCTGGGGCCTCAATGAAGTAGGAGAATGAAAGAATCCATAAGCAATTTTGTATCTTGACCCAACTTCATATATACCAGATTTTGTCCAGCACCAATTAACTTCATCCTCCTCCTCTGTTGGTTTGATTGAAAAGATTTTATTGCATATATCAACTAAAAAAATTGACTCAATCAGATTTCTATTCCAGCTTCTATCAGGATTTAGTAATGCACTAACATAATACACTTGCAGATTTGGCAGGATTGTGAGTGCATTTTGAGGGACATTAAGGGGAACTGGTGGTGGGAGCCGGAGGTCATGGAAGATGCGAACATTAGTGCTAGAGCCTATTTTCCATAACAAGCCTTTCTCAATCACCTTGCGCCTTTCAAGAACACTTTTCCAGCCCCACGACGGTACGCTTCCTATCTCTGCATGTAGGAAATCTGTATATCTGAAATATTTAGCTTTGAGCATTCTTGATAGAGTAGAATTAGGGTATTTCATTAGACGCCAACATTGCTTGTCCAATAAAGCCAAATTTTGCGCCCTTAGGTCCTTGATCCCCAGCCCTCCATCTTTCTTCGGTCTCGTCATTGTGTCCCATTTAATCCAAACCATTCTTCGTTCTGCGCCTTTTTGACCCCACCAAAATTGCGAGAGCATGCTATGAATCTCAGTCAACAGCGTGTCCGGGAGCTTGAAACAAGAGAGTGTATAAATAGGAATCGCCTCCCCCACCGCTCTCAATAGCGTGTGCCTGCCACCTGATGACAATAGACTTCTTTTCCAACCCATAATCCTCTTCTGAACTTTATCCTTGATAGCTCCAAAGGTTGCTTTCTTTGATTTTTGAACTATAGAGGGCAGTCCCAGGTATTTGTCTTGTGCTCCGATATGTTCAATATTTAGTGTCTGAGCAACTACTAGTCTTGTGTTCTGAGGTGTGCTATGACTGAAAAAGATAGCCGACTTATTCAAATTGACTTTTTGCCCACTAAAACCCTCATAGATCTCTAGCAATTCTAGAATACTTTGGCCTGTATTAGGTGCGCTCCTGCAAAAAAGGATTGAATCATCAGCAAACAAAAGGTGATTAACTGTTTGGCATCTCCGATTAACTTGAACTCCTTGAATTAATCTGTTTTGCTCTGCCTTGTGTAGTAAGAAGGAAAGCCCTTCTGCAAAAAAAAGAAAGAGATATGGAGAAAGGGGATCACCCTGTCGGATGCCCCTATTTGGCCTAAAATAGCCAAAAGGTTGACCTTCCACAACGATAGAGTAAGAAACAGTCGTTACCAATTCCTTAGTCCAGTTAATCCATTTTGTATCAAAGCCCAACTTATCCATAATATACCATAAAAAATGCCATTCAACCCTATCATAAGCCTTGCTCATGTCTAATTTAATAGCAATCTCATGCTTTGCCCCACTTCTCTTATTTTTTAAATAGTGCATATATTCATGGGCAATTAGAATATTATCTGAAATGAGTCTACCTTTGAGAAACGCACTCTGATTTGGGCTTATAATTTTATTCATAATACCTTGTAATCGGTGCACCATAACTTTAGAAATAATTTTATACATAACTGAAGACAAACTGATCGGTCGTACCTGAGTCATGTCACTGGCATCTGGCACCTTTGGAATCAAACAAATTTGAGTATGATTAAAGCTTTTTAGAATTCTGCCACTGTGAAAGAAACTTCTCACTGCCTTAAAAACGTCACCTCCAACTATATTCCAGAAAAAGTGAAAAAACTTAGCTGTAAACCCGTCATCACCAGGAGCACTCTGAGCATGAACACTAAATGTAGCTCTTTTGACCTCGTCCATAGTTACTAGCCTTTGGAGCCTACGATTCATAGAAGCTGTAACCTTAGGCTCCAAATCCTCTAAGTATGGATTCGGATCAGCTGAACAAGAAGAAGTAAAAATATCGCAAAAGTAGTCTTCAGCTACCTTTGCAATATCCTCCGGTTTCGATGCGATCTCATTGTCCCTCCTCACTAATCTCCAAATTATGTTCCTTCGCATCCTTGATTGAAATTTCTGGTGAAAAAATCTAATGTTCTGATCTCCTTCTTTTAGCCACTTGACTCTAGATTTTTCTCGTCAATAGCTCTCTTCTTTCAAATATGCCAGCTCCAACTTCTCCTCCAAACTGGTAACCTCCTCTCCCCCATTGATTCCAGCCACCCGCAACTCCTCTAGTTTAGCTTGAAGGTCCTTAATTTCTTTCCGCGAGTTTGCTTTGTGAGTTTTCTGCCATTGAACTAGTCTATGTCTACAAACTTTCAACTTTTGGGCCAAGGAGAACATAGCCGAGCCTACAACTTCCATTCTCCACACTTTACTGACAATTCTCTTGACATCCTCTTCTCCACACCAACGTTCCTGGTATTTAAACCGCCTTTTACTATGCCAGGATTGAGGTTCGGTTTCCATCAAAATTGGAGCATGATCCGAGCTTGACTCTGTGAGCCTGTGCACCACTGCATTCGGAAACTTCAACTTCCATTCCATCCCAACTAAATAGCGGTCAAGCCTCTCCTTCACCAAATTCTCTCCTTGTCTTCGATTTGTCCACGTGAAAGGGGCACCTCACCATTCCAATATCCACTAATTCGTTACTGTCAATAAAATTAGTGAATGTTGCAATGGTGGTTGCTGATTTTGGCCTCCACCCTCCTTTTCTGCTTGGCTTGTTATAGCATTAAAATCGCCTGCTATTACCACTTTTTCTTCCAGGTGTTGGCTCATTGTTGTAAGCTCCTCAAACTGTAAGGATCGAATTTGTTCCGAACAACTCAAATGGACACTAATGAACGCCCATACCTCACTGCTTTCGACTTCCTTAATTTCGGCTGCCACAAAGAATTCTCCACTACTAATAATTTGAACACTGATGCTGTCCTTCCAAGCTAGCACAAGTCCCCCTGCCACTCCTGCCGGGTTAACAATATGCTAGTTTTTGTAGCCGCATACCCAAAGTTTTGCTTCCACCTGTCGAGATCGGTTCTTTGTTTCACTTATAAACACAATCTCGGGGGAGTGAGATTTACAGATCCTTTTTAAGGTGTGAATTGTCAGGGGTCTCCCCAAACCCCGACAATTCCAAACTATAGTTCTCATGGCGCCTTGGGTGGCATTTGTAGGCTGGCACCCTCCACCATCTGTTCAACTGCATTTTCATCCTCTATTCTTTCTTTCTTTGTAGATCCTTTAGCTATACCACTCATCAACCTTTTTTTGGGTTCACTTTTAGTATCTGACACTGCAGCACCTTGTCTTGCTAACCTTTTCCACTTTCTACCTTTCTCTGTGGTGATACACTGCCCAATAGCGAATTGCATAAGTTGTCCTTCATCCTCCTTGGTATTGGACTGACCAGCTATGATAACCTCCATGCATTCTGTTCTAGAATTGGCTGATTGAGGTGACTCAGGTACTGCCCTGTTACCAGTGTCTTATGGTTTCAAAATTTGTTTCCCTTCTTGCATTGACATCCCTGCAAATTCTTCCAATAAGCAGTTTGAGACAGGTTTTTTCTTACGCTGAGTGGCCTTATTCTGGTTTTGGGTTGAGTTGTTGAATGTTCTTTCTCCTTTAGAGTAGATTCGCGTTTCCACTTGGCTGGCTTTAACCCATTCGCCAATGTCATCCTCTTTTACTATATCACTCTTTGTGTCCTTCAGCAGAGCATGGCAGTTTTTCACCTCGTGCCCCAATTTTGCGCAATAGGTACATAACTTTCCAAGTCTCTCATAGCGCAGTGCCACATCTACCTCCTTTTTATTAGGTCCTGCCACTATTAACTGGTCTCTCACTTGCCTGGCAGCATCAATATTGATTTTGGTCTTCGCAATCCTAGTTTTTCTGCCTCGCATCTGAAATTTACCTACCTCCAACACTGTGTCCAGTTTCTCTCCTAATTTACGTCCAACTTCGAGGGTTTTAAACGATTCTGCTAAACCCCAAAATTGAACCCAAACTGAAAAATTGAAAATAATCTCTTCATCACAGTTCTGATCTTCCTTCCATCTCTTGACATGGAGCACATAATCTTTGAATAGCCATGGAGAACCATGTTCAACACGCAAGACATCCACTTCTTTATTAAAAAAGAATTGGAAGGAATTATCCCATTTGTCACTCACGCTAAATCCTTCTGGGTTTTCCCATATAGCCTTTAAAGCATTCCCCATGGTTCCAATTAAGAAGGTTTTGGAAGCAAAGAGTCTGCCATAGAGACTATTGGAGCAAGTGTTAATACCTTCTGATATGTATGCCTCTTCCAGTAGAATCACATTCCTACCTCCTTTCCGGTTGTCTTCCTCGGTTCGATCTTCATCCCTCGTTGTCTCAGCCATGCAGATTACTTAAACTTGTATTGAGATTTAATTGACGTTGACAATGTAGCCTTAACGGTAGTAGGAACTCCGTTAAGAAACTCTAACAAAACACTAAAAACCCCTAACAAAGCACTATTTTAAGAATGTAATGAGTTTACACAAATTTAAAATATTTTCATTTTTAAAATTTGATCATCTTAAATTAAATAAATACTTTTGCAATTTTTGTTGATGGCAAAAAATATTTTTAGATAAATAAAAAAATTATAATATTAATACCCTTCAGCTTATAAATCCTTGATAAAATGAAATAAAGACCAACAAAAATACGATGGCAAGGAGCAAATAGTTCGAGTAATATTATATGATTAATAAAATTTATTATTTTTAATTAATAATAAATTAGATTTAATATTAAATTTTAAATTTAAATTCTAATAATATAAAATAAAATATTAATTTAAAATATTAATTATTTTTTTTTAAATAATGCACGTGTTGTTTTTATTGTCGGCAGTTCCACACCAGTGGCCATTGCCTTTGGCATTGCCAATTGCCATGGTTGCCCTCTTGACAATGAACTGATATATATATGCGAGTTTTTTTTGTTGGATTTGAATCTTTCAAATTTTAAATTTTATTTGAGAAGGTAAAGTGTGATTTTTTATTATTTATTTTATAAGTGAAATCAAGAGAAACATGAGAAAAAAATTATTTAAAAATAAAAGATTATATTTTACTCTTTTAAATGAAAATCTAAAATTTAAAAGATTCAAATTTCTTTTTGTTTGTAAGAACGTGGTAAATAAATAAAACAAAAAGTAAACTATCGATTACGAGTTAAACTCCAAAGTAGTCTCTGAAATTCACAAAATGCATCGATTTGATCCCTGTCAATTGCACTTTATGTCCTCGAGATTGGAAAAAATGCACCTATTTAGTCTCTTCTCGTTTTTCCGTCCAGACTGCTTCCCGGCGGCAGTGATGTGGCAATAGATTGCCATGCTAGAGTGTCAATTGAAAGTGTTTAACCCAATGTGGTCCTTAAGCCCTTTTTTAACCCTAACCGCAGAACTTCTTCTTCTTCTTCTTCTCTGTTTGTTTTCTTCCCTGTTCGTTTTCACTCACTGCATGGGTACAAAAACCATTTGATTCGACCTTGTTTCTCTTCTGGTTCATCACCAATTTTCGATTACCTACCAAAAACAAACTTCAATTTTCAAGTCCTCATGAATTCTGAGCCATCTGGATATTCTTACTTTCCTGAAAAAGCAAAGGAAATCTTTTTTCTTCTTTTTTGTTGTTTCAATCCCAAATTCTTCAATGACACAAGTTGTTGAGGAAAGAGAGAACAGCAGAACTCGCATGAGTGATTTACCAAGAGATCTGCTAAAAAGGTTCATGTCCATGAACCATCATGAGCTACAATAACAACAACATCGCCATGGTGATGGAGATGCAGAACAAGAGATTGAACTGAGCCTTGGTCTTTCAATGAACGGTCGCTTTTGGTGTGGACCCAACAGTGAAGAAGATCAAGAGAACAACATCAATACCCGAATTTTCATTCTCAAAGCCCCCTCATCAGAGATAAAGATAATAACAACAGCAATAATAATAATTAAGATATTGACAAATCTGATAAGAACATGTTCCCTTCCAACGGAGACAGAGGAGGAGTGGAGGAAGAGGAAGGAGTTGCAAACGCTGAGGAGGTTGAAAACAAGAAGAAAGCGCTCTGAAAATCAGCAGAGGAACATGAAGGCCATGAGAAAAAAGAGTAACCGTTCTTCTTCTTCTTTCTCTGAAAATATTGCTGCTTTTGTTGATGGAAACAATAGCAATCTGGTGGAGACTGCTTTAAATAAATTTAGTAGTTTGGAAAGAACGGTGTCGTTGAGTACTAGTCCATTGCCACACATCACTGCTGCCGGGAAGCAGTTTGGATGGAAAAACGGGAAGGGACTAAATAGATGCATTTTTTTCAATTTTGATGACATAAATAGTGCAATTGAAAAGTTATGGATCAAATCAATGCATTTCGTAAATTTCAGGGACTACTTTGAGATTTAACTCTATCAATTACATGCATAAGTTAATATTTGTATATGTTCAGATACATTTCATGAATGAAAAGGAAAAATAAGATATAAAACGATCATTATTATAAACTGATATATGCAGCTAGCATAAATTAGAACTCGTGCGTGATTATTTATATATATAATTTAATTTGTAAAGAAGTCACAAGGTGCACACCTTCCATGTCCACAATTTCATCATTGATGTAAATTTGCCACATTTTGTCACCAATTGAACGCATAATGTTGACACATTCCAAGCTTTGTGGCTCCAAGAACAAGTCATAATTGGCACTACTAGCAGTGTGTTCATACCATAGTGACATTCTAAATGCATGAATCTCACCACGGCTCATACCTTCATGTTTATTATCTTGAGATAATTGGTAGCAGCCTATGGCAATCTCACTGTCCCTTTCTCCATCCATGGATCTTTGGTTCACATTTGCTGATCCTATTAGTATGTATTCATCGTCCACTGGTATCATATACAACAGAAAATTAATTGAAAAGCTAAATAATATTTAAGAGAAAGTATAAAGAAAAAAAGATATTTACATTTCTATTCTTAAGACTACTCTGAGTTTATGGCAGAACCAAACCACAATACTAAAATTTATTTTTATTTTTATTTCTCATATATTTTACTCTTGTTATTTATTCTTTTATTTTATCCTTTAACTTCTCTCAACTCCCCTCAACTCTCTTATTAAAGATGTTTTTTGGAAACAAAATAATATCCGACCCAAATGATAAAACTCTCAACTTATTTTAAAGGTTCAATAATCTTTCTATTTATTATAATTTTATCAAATTTATAATTAAATTTCTATAATTTTAAAATTTTTAGTTAGATTCCTACACCATTTTAAATTTTATAATTAAATCGTTGACGTATTAAAAATGTTAAAGTTAACAAAATATTTTAAAAATAAAAAGACACTCAGATTTTAAGAATTTAACCTTACGTGTGAGTATAAGAATTTAGAAAAAAATATTATTTTAATTCTAACTTTAATGACAGTAAGAATCTAATTATAAAATTTAAAATAATATAAAAATCAATTTAAAAGTCTTAAACTATAGAGACTTAACTATAAATTTAAAAAAAAATATAAAAACTAACAAAATAATTTAACCTACTTTAAATTGTTCATTCAATTTCTCATTTTAAGTTGCATTTAGTATTACTTTTTTTTTAATTTAATACAACTAATCAATATTCAATAAGTTACAAATAATACTTAATTATAATTTATAAGTGAATTATGGACCCTTGTTTGAATTATTCTTATCTAATAATCTAATTGAAGAACAAGGGAAGAGACCAAACAAGTCAACAAACAACAATAACAAATTTGAAGAATAATGGAGCAATAATAATAATACCTATCATGAACTTGGAGTGAACATAAACCATGAACCTCCTATTACTTTGTGCATTCCCATAAAGTGTTCCAGGATGAGGAGCATGTTGTGGAATATACTCCCCACTCCCCTTTTGTTCCCTATTTGCAAGGCAAAAGAAATTCAAATAATCTTTAGGGTGACCATTATTATTATTCTCCCCATTCTCCTTCAATGCTTCTCCAATTAACCTATACATCATAGTCATAGTTTCTCTAGTCCAATGCAATATATCTTGAACTGCTTCACTTTTAGGCACTCCCTCTGGCCACATTGGTATCACTATGTACACTGCAAAGCTCTCTTTTGCTTTGATCTTGCTAACAATTTTGAGTGCAATTTCAATTGGGATTAGGTTTGTGCATCCACTATCCCTATCTTTGTCCCATAATTGGCACCCTCCAATGAAATATTCATTCTCAATGTATATAAACTTTTCAGCACTTCTTATTGCTTCAACATAAGCCTCATGGATGCTCCTTTCTACATGTAACTCTCTAAATGATTGGCTTTGGAAGCTAGCTGACACATCATCAATTGACCTGTACAAGTGAATGATCAACCATTTTAGTTGAATAAATTGCAAAATTGTGCATAGATATTCATAAAGATTAAATTGTTGTTCAAAATCACATATAATCTAAATAAAGATATATTTGCATAAAGAATGTCTTATTTTATTCTAATTTTTTACAATATCTTTCAACTGACAATTTAAAAACTAATTTGTTGTGAATCAGAATTCTATTTAAAGATTTATCATTGATCAATGGATTATTGCATCCATAAAGTAAGATTCAAACAGTCGATACTTACTTAAGTAAACTAATGAGTACATAAATAACTGACAAGATATTGCTGCTATCTTAAACTAATCATTGTCTAACCTGTATACTTGAACTTTCCAATTCCAATCCTTGTCTATGGAAGTGTTTGAAGTTGTGCTATTCCTTGGCCCAACAACATTTGCAATGGTGGTAGTAGGAACAAGAAAAGAAGAATCACATTGCTTTCTCCACCTTTGGTCAAAGTTGGTCAACACATCCCAAGCAGCCTCACCAATAACACAAGCATGAGCATCATGCCAAGGTGTTCTTGGCCCTCCTTTGTTAAGACTAGCTCCTCCAATGTTTGGTTGGTAAAAATCATAACAATGTGATTCCCTAATCAGTGTGTGAAACAATGAATGTTGCTCAGTGTCATATCTTCCTTCACACAAATCTAATCCTCCCAAAAAGCTCATTAGTTCTCTCTCATCTTCACCATCATCATCACTAGAATTATTTGGTGATTTTGTGTCCAATGTTATAGTCTTTTGGTGGTGAGAAAAGAGTGTTGGGAATTTGTGGTGCAACCTAGGACACTTTGTGCATATTACTCTTGTTTTCTTGAAGTAAGCAAAAGCATCATCATCATCATCATCATCATGATGTTGTGCATTATTATTGTTTGTTATTACACCTTTGTTCTTCTTAATAAAGGGCAAAGATTTTTCATCATCCCAAAGCATAATCCTCACAGCAACACCTTCCTCTGCTTTCTTCTTCAATAAATCACCAAGCTTTATTCCTTTGGCATGTGGGATTTCTGTTTGAGGATCTCTAACCTGCTCCAGACACCATATTTTTAGCTTCTAATAAACGTATTTATATATTAACTATTTTAACTTAATTAGAAGAAACTAGAAAGATATATAAAGTGTCATTATTTTTGTCTCTGTTTATATTTTATAAGGAAGAATGCCTTTTTTTTCTTATAAGAAGACACTTTTAAATTTGTGTAGATTGCTTAAATGAGATCTTTAAAACTAAAATATTAGTTTGGTGTAAAAAATTACTCAGAAATATAAATATTAAATTAGTTCGCATTTCATATATATACTACCAAAAAAATACTAGGAGTATAACATTTTAAGTTTTAAAAAGAAAAAAATTAGTTAGTATTGGTTCAAATATAAAATAAAAATTAAGAAAAAAGTGTTAATCACTTAATATTTTTTATTGATAAAAACACTTTTAAATATTAGAATAAATTTTGATTTTATCCCTGACAAAAGAAAAAAATAGAACAAAATTATTCTCACAACATAAAAATGACTAATTCTTGTCATTTGAGGACAAAAGTGACAAATTAATCCATTCATAAGTAAGACTAATTAATATGCCTATTTTTTTACTAGTGAGAGGTGAGCTCATCAAATAAAAATAAATGGGGAAAAAGATGTGATAGTTGTTAGTGTATTTTGGTTAAGAATAACAAGATTATTGGAAATTTATTAAAAGAGGGTAGTGTGTTATTATTACCAGAACCAAGTTTGGATTGAGGGACCAGGCTGCAATATAAATTATATGCTTTGCACCCTCAATAGCTTTATACACATCCTCCCATAGCTTCCTTGGAGCTTCACATAATAAACCAGTTATATTTGGTTGAAAAGTAGAACAATGATGAGCATCATGATATAGTTTGACATAACAATTAGACCTTTGTGGAAATGTAGTAGAAGAATCTCTCATTCCTTGACAACAATTCCCAAACCTCATTATCTTTGCCCAACTTATTGGTTCCAATAATTCTTCAGCTGAATTGAACCATAACTGGAACTTCAATTTGAGTTTTTGGTTTGGTTTTTTCCCATTATTATCTTGCATTAATAGAGGGATGAATCCATTGATTAAGCCTCCTTCTTCTAGAAGCTTTTGGCCTTTTATGTGGTACTTTCCTAATGTGCAAGTTTTTGTTTTGAGTGTTATTGTGATTGTTGAATCAATTGGGTATGCACATTGGATCTTGAACGTTTGGTTCCATACACGATCAATGTCTTCAATTGTTTTTGCAACCTTGTTCTTGTCTATCTTGATTGTCACATAAGCTGGTTTTTCTGCTTTTAAACATAGACACTGAAAAAAAAAAAGAAATTTTAATTTTTAAATTTAAATGGTGTATTACTTGTTTGTGAGGAAGTAAAGAGGAACAACATTTTTTTCTGAACAACTTAAATAATAGGTTAAAAAAAAGTTAATTTTAATTTTAAAATTTAAATTTTAAATTAATTAAATTTATTTATATTTATTAGTGGGTTTGAGATGTAGCTCGTTGTTCATATTGTTCACAATTTTTGTTGTTTATCTAATAGAATTGCTAGTTTATATACAAGGATTGGAAATTTTATTTTGAACAACCATGAAAATTGTTTGTAAGAGGACAATAAACAGCTAATAACAGTTCTTGTAAATAATTCATAGCGGTGGTTTAAAAGATTGATAATGTTTCTAGAGCAATATTCTAACTTGGTTCTTAATAATTTTTTTATTAGATAAATTTGTCTTTAATCTTTTAGAATATCAGACAAGATAATCAGTGATTAAATAAAAAGATAAATTAGTTCCTAATATTTTTAAAAAGTAACAACTTAATCTTTAATTTTTTTTTTTTATAAAGATTGTATGGTTAAGTGATTAAATTATCTAAAATTTTAAAAATAAAAGAGTAAATTTATTTAATATTATAAAATAAATTTAAATACTAATTTGATCGAATTTTTTGTTAGGAACAAATCATAAAAAAAATGGCCATAACTATCATTTTAGTGAAATGAAAATCAATAGTGCAAGATTTTCATAACATATTATCGAATATATGTGTGTGTGATAATATATAACACTATCACTTAAAAAGATCACATAATATTTATTACAATCTTGACAATTGCCTGAAGATTATTTAACAGCCTAAATTTACATCACTTAAAGAAAGTATACACATATATATAGCAATATTGAATCCAAATTAAATATGTGCTAGCCTCCATCATGAAGGACTAATTAATGCATGTAACATATGAAAATCATTTTTGTTAGGGACTTACCTTGAAGGGAAATGAAGAAGAAGAGGGAGGTGATGAGGCATTGAAGATGGTAGCTTCAATTGTTCCATGAAGGATCTTAGGCATTTCATCATCATCTTTTGCCATGTCCTCCTAATAACTTCAAATATTCACAAAGTAACAAGTAGGTAATAATAACTACTCTTAGCTAGTTTGTCATTAATTACCATTACCAATTATTACATATATAAATAAAAGAAAGTGAGTTCTCTTTTGCAAGTGAATATTGAAGAAGCAATAAATAAATAAAGGGGAACCTTGGAATTGAATTGAAAGTTAAAGCAGCATAAGAAAACTTTGTATAACGTTGCACAATTGAAGAACCAACCTTCAAGTATTTTCCATCACAAAGTTTTAACTACAAGTTAAGTTTCTTAAGTCCAAATCAGAATTTTACCGTAACCATTAAGCACCAATCAAAATACTACCTCTCGTATAGTCTCAGTATATTACATCATCATACCCTTTATCAATCAACAAACTAATAAATTCATTATCTTTGTATTAAACCTAAGCATAATACAAAGGAGGGCTAGCTAATAATTCTTTTAATAACGATCTATTTAAGCTTTGATTAGGAATATTCCCTATTTTTTGTTTGTTGTTTGGTTGATTTAAGGTCTATCTCTTTTCAAGATTCATGGAATATTCATTCTTTTGAATTAATTTTAAATTTAATATTTTTGCAATAACTTTATTTACATTCCTTCTTAGAAAAAAAAAGGTATACACAATTGCAGGGTCCTACGAAAATGACGTCTGACATTTGGGAAAAAAAAGGGGGAAAGTTAGTTGGAAGAAGTTAGTTATGTAGGTTAGGATCGATATATATACGAGGGTTTAGTAGTTTAGACTTAATTATTTTATTGTTAGTCTACTCTCGTAATAATTTTATTAAATTTTAAAGGTTCTTATAGTTTAAAAGTATAAGTACAATTTTTTTATATTAGATAAAATTTTTCAATAGATCTTTAGTCAACTGTTTTCTGTTTAAAAAATACAAAATATTTTTTAAATATTTATTTTTGTGTTAGATATATGATAAATTGTAAAATATTAGAAACGAATATTATAAAATTATAGCTTGTCTTTTTCTAAAAGATAATAACTAATAAGAATTTAACTAAAAAATATCATTTAGTATAAAAGCTTAATTATAAAGAGGAATGTTAGAGGCAGTAATTTTGGTATTTTGTAACCATCAATTGACCATCAATAGTATTTTTAATGGTGTGAGATTACATTTAATGGTGGGAAATCACTCACCTTTGTTTTGATGGTTAAATGATGGCTAGAAAACACAAAAATTACTAGCCCTTAGACTTTTTCAATTTAAAATTATAAAAACCGAACTAAAAGTGTCGTGAAACTGTAGAAGCTAATTAAATAATTAAACCTTAATTTTATGTGTTTATAGTGTAAAGAGTAGTTATTATACTCCGATCTCTATATATCCCTATATAAGAAATAAAAGTAGAGAGAAATAGTTAAATAACGATGGTGTCAATTTCAACAAAATTAATTATACCACTTGTTCATACCCTGGCCCAATACAAAGGCCCAAGTCCAACTAAAAGGCCTAACCTGAAGGGTTAAGCCTAGCTAAAGTACCGACCTTCTCTTAAGAAGTCGGTATCAACCACGACTTGGTCTGAAGAAGTCGGATATGAGATTAGCTGGCAGATAAACACTCATTCAAATGAGTAACCGCCCCTAAAATCTCTCTAACCGCTTCATAAAGCCATATCTTAACCTCCCCAAGATAATAGGGACGGTTAGCACCCTAAAGATACGGCACTACTCCAACGGTGGTTATTGGCTCACCACTATAAATACACTGACACCCCTCAGGTATCTCTAAGCCCAATACTCTCTAGACCTGCTTACACTCTTGCTAACTTAGGCATCGGAGTGTCTTTGCAGGTACCACCCCCCATTCACTCGCGAGCACAAGTCGGACGGAGCCTCCCGAGTTGCAGATTCATCCGGAGTCCTCCTCCTTCATACACTTGGGCCATCAAACGCCATCCATCGTATTAATCTCCGGTTACCTACCGTAACATTGGCGCCGTTGCCGGGGACCCGAGAGATCA